>NC_090651.1:61105493-61405493 GCF_040937935.1 Hyperolius riggenbachi
TTCCTCCTTGGATGATAAACAGAAAAAAAAATATGAATGTCTAACATTAGTAATCTCAGAAATAGTTTTTCTTGTAGTGGACCTGATTTACTAAAGACAGCCATACACTCTATTTTTAATATATTAGATAATGAATAAAGTAAAAACATTAGGGCACTCCAGACCAATATTGAGCAAATATTGTTCTGACAGGTCCATTATTTTTCCAAACAATATCATCCGAAGCATAGGGGAGGGGCGGGGGGCATGAGCATGATCAGTGCAAAAGCAACAGATGCAGCATGGTGTACTTCCCAGGAGTATGGTTACATAGTTGGTTAGTTAGTTAGTTAGGGGTTGGGGGAAAAAAAACAAAAACAAAAAAAAAAAACACACATTTGTCCATCAAGTCTAACCAGAAAAAATAAATAACTAAGTAAACATTAAAGGGAACCGGAGGCAAGAGGGATATGGAGGCTGCAATATTTATTTCCTTGTAAACAATGTGATTTGCCTGGCAGCCCTGTTGATGATCTGGCATAAGTAGTGTGAGTTATAACCCTGGAACAAACATATTGCTAATCCAGTAAAACCTGAGTCAGAGTACCTGCTCTGCTGCATGCTTGTTCAGGGTCTACGGCTAAATGTATTAACCTCCTTGGCGGTAACCCCGAGTTCGGGGTAAGCCGCCGGAGGGTGCCGCTCAGGCCCTACTGGGCCGATTTGTTTAATTTTTTTTTTTGCTGGACGCAGCTAGCACTTTGCTAGCTGCGCCAGCACACTGATCGCCACCGCCCCACAGTGCCAGGCAGCGCCGAGGGGTGGCCCGGGACTCCCAATGACGTCCCGACGTCAGTGACGTCGGTGACGTCATCCCGCCCCGTCGCCATGGCGACGGGGGAAGCCCTCCAGGAAATCCCGTTCTTTGAACGGGATTTCCTGATCGGAGATCGCCGAAGGCGATCGAAGAGGGCGGGAGGATGCCGCTGAGCAGCGGCCATCATGTAGCGAGCCCTGGGCTCGCTACATGATATAGGAAAAAAAAATTAAAAAAAAAAAAAACTGCTGCGCTCCCTCCTGGCGGATTTTTTTATACCGCCAGGAGGGTTAAAGACACCGGCCCATATGCAATTCACCTTTTATCCTAGGTGATATTTCCGCACCTTGTGATAAAATGCCTTTTAAACCACCAGCAAGGAAGAACATACTCAGAATAATTTTGACAGTACTTTTTCATCAACTTTTAGTACTTATTCAATTGTAAAATTATTCAAGGTTATTATTAAGAAAAGATAAAAAAAATATCTCCTAGGAGATAACTCAGGAGAGAAAGGGAGTTGCATATAGGCCACAGGATCAGCAGGATTGCCAGACAACTGGTATAGCTTAAAAGGAAATATAAATATGGCAGCCTCCATATCCCTCTCACCCAGGGACGGATCTAGACCAAGTTGCGCCTGGGGCAAGGTCAGGTTTTGGCGCCTAAAGGTCAGGTTTTGTCGCCTAAACTGCCATTCCCCATCCAAATTTTGCCATCTTTTTAAGAATTCAACAAACTGCGCCTGGGGCAAGAGACCCGCCTGCCCCCCCCCCCCCCCCTAGATCCGTCCCTGCTCTCACCTCGGGTTCCCTTTAAGCACCTTTCCCTCCAAGGAGGACATTCCTAAAAAAGCGCAGCCATTGCTACAGTAACGTGTTAAAAATAAGTGTTACCATTAGTAACGTGTGTTACTCTAGCAACGGTCATGCTACTCGAGTTCCACAGGTCGTGCTAATTGCATAACTCTACATGGCAGTATTAGCACTATTTTGTGAGTCAATCCCCTATATCCTTACATACCCCAGTTGATCCAGGTAAAGGCATAAAAAAAAAATAAAATAAAAAAAAAAAAAACACAACTCCTTTCAAGGCTTGGGCCAATTAACCTTCTAGGGTCCACTCCAGGTTGCAGTCAGACAAAATCCTTGGATCAACTCTGTTGGGAATTAACTAGTAATTACAGCCGCAGCGCAAGGAAAGAATCCAAAATAATCTCTTTTAAATACAGATATAGAATTTGTCACAAGTTCCTCCGGGGGTAAAATATTCCACATTTTAACAACTCGTAGGTCTTGTTCATACGAAGGGCGCTTTTGGTTTTCTTTAACCATTTCAGCCCGCGGGGATTTTTCACCTTCTGGACGAGATGAATTTTCACCTGTCAGCGCTTCTCCCTTTCCTTCCCCAATCACTGCTTATCACAGCAAAATGCTCCATACCTTCTTTTTTCCGCCACCAATTAGGCTTTCTTTGGGTGGTAAATTATGCTAAGAATTATTTTATTATAAATCCATTATAATGGGAATATTAAGAAAACAATGGAAACAAATCATTTTTCAGTTTTCAGCCATTACAGTTTTAAAATAATGAATGCTACCATAATTAAAATCCACACATTTTATTTGACCATTTGTCCCGGTTATTGTAATGTTAAAAATTATACCCCTAGTATAATGTATGGTGACAATATTTTATTTGGAAATAAAGGTGAATTTTTTCAGTTTTACATCCATCACTCATTTTTAGCTCATTATTAATTATATGTCCTCTTGACATAAATAATCATTTATTTTTATTCCACAAAGTCAGTAGGTGTGTTGTACTATTTGGCCACAAGATGTCCCTACTGAGCAAAAATCCCATTAGCGTACAATGTATGCTAATTGGGATACAATGTATCACTACATTGTAACCATCGGAAGCCTCCGATCCCAGTTGCGGCGGGGAGGTTTGAATGGAAACATGGTTTCCATTCATAAATTTAATGATCGGGCTGTGGATCGGGCTGTGGGAAGGGGGTGTAGTGGTGTTTGGCGGGAGGGGGCCCCATCCAAAGTTTCCCAGGGGGGCCCAGTGATTTCTAGTTACGCCCCTGAGCGGTCCGATTACGATCAGCTCACCAAAGCGCTGCCTATACCCTTTTTGGGGCTATTTGCCTCAATGGATGGTATAGGGAAATCACGAAGGGCTTGAAGAAAAAAAATAAATAAAAATCGCTTTGTAAAGCGGGTTCCAGTGCGCTTTCATGAATAAATACATTGTATTTATTCATTACCATGTTAAGGCGTTCACTTCCTGACTGACGTCAGGAACTGAAAAAACAGAATTGCTCTGCAAAAGCACTTAGAAAAAAAAAATGATAATCACAATTCGCAGGTAAGCACCGGGAGGCTCAAAAATAAAAAAAATAAAAAAAATCACACAAAAATCGCAAAACGCTGCGATTGCGAATTTAGATGTAAACAAGGCCTTACTGAACCCCTTCCTAAAAAGATTGGAAAACCTTTTTTCCTCCATATGCAGCTTTTTCCTCCTCTGGCCTAGGGACAAAAAGCTCATCTACCAAGCTTTTGTATTACCTTCTGATGCATTTATACAAGTTAATCAGGTCACCCCTGAGCTGCAGGGGCGTAACAATATGGGCTGCAGCCCCTGCACCCCATTGAGGCCCGCCCCCCCCACGTAGCCCACACAGGGCAATTTTAGGGGGCTGGAGGGGTCGCAGCATGAGAGGAAAGCCATGGTCACACTCGGCGGGAAGAGGGGTCTGTCCCCCCCCCCTCACCTTGGGCTCTCCCCTCCAGCTTCAATAAGCGTGTGTGCAGGCGGCGGTAGATATACGTACCTTCCTTGCATTCCACCACGGATGATCTTCTCTCTAGTGTCTGACGCTACTTCCGGTACAAACAGGAAGTAGCGTCAGACACTAGAGCAAGGAACATCCGCGGTGGAACGCAAGGAACATACATCTGCCACTGCACACATACTTATTGAAACTGGAGGGGAGCGCAGAGTGGAGAACCCGAGTGTGACCATGGCTTTCCCCGCATGCTGCGACCCCTCCAGCCCCTCCAAATAGGCCCTGAGTAGGCACCCAGGGGGGGGGCGGTTAGAATCTATGCAGGGGGGCCCGGTGGCTCCTAGTTACAGCCCTGCTGAACCGTCTTTTTTCCCCAAGCTAAATAAACCCAGTTTGTCCAACCTTTGTGAGACCTTCCATCCCTCTGAATAATTTAGTTGCCAGTCTTTGTGCCAGTTCTAGTATGTTAACCTCCTTAGCGGTAACCCCGTGTGTGACACGGGGTAAGCCGCCGGAGGGTGCCGCTCAGGCCCTGCTGGGCCGATTTTAATAATTTTTTTTTTGCTGGACGCAGCTAGCACTTTGCTAGCTGCGCCAGCACTCTGATCGCCGCCGGCCCCTTTGCGATCGCCGCTATCTGCTGCGGCGCGGGCCCCCCTCCCCCTCCAGACCCCAGCGCTGCCTGGCCAATCAGTGCCAGGCAGCGCCGAGGGGTGGCCCGTCTCCCAATGACGTCCCGACGTCAGTGACGTCATCCCGCCCCGTCGCCATGGCGACGGGGGAAGCCCTCCAGGAAATCCCGTTCTTTGAACGGGATTTCCTGATCGCCTATCGCCGGAGGCGATCGGCGGGGCTGGGGGGATGCCGCTGAGCAGCGGCTATCATGTAGCGAGCCCTCGGCTCGCTACATGATAAAAAAAAAAAAAAAAAAAAACTGTTGCGCTTCCCCCTGGCGGTATTTTTCATACCGCCAAGGGGGTTAATATCCTTCCTATAGTGTGGTGCCTAAAAAACTGTATCCCATACTCCACAAGTTATTTAGGGAAACTTTCTTCAAGAAATTGATGGAACTATTTCCAGACTTTCACACATTAGGAGGATGAGCGAAAACTCTACATTCTACTAAGAGAAGAAGAAGAATCCACAGTGATAATCGATGTCATAGTGCCACAGTGACACTATGTCACAGCATGACACCAGGGCCGGTGCTTCCATAGAGGCAAAGGGGGCAATTGCCTCAGGGCCCCAGAGCCTATAGGGACCTCTAAGGTGTGTGTACCATCCCCTCCAGTTATGGTGACCCCATAAATGCCTGCATGGATCGAGGAAGAGAGGCGTCATGGGGAGAGCATGGTGCTGCCTCCTGTGTCCTGCCTGGATGAGGAAAGGCCACAATGTGTACACCCTCCGAATTTGTAAGAAGGAGAGGAATAATAGAGTCCCCAACAATGCTTTTGGGGACATATGATAGGTTGAGGTTTCTGTAATCATTTATTTCTGGGTATGTGGGTGATTGGCCCACAGTCCCCGAGCCCAATGGAGGGGTTGCCTACTTTTGGCCTCTGGGCATGCCTTATTTTCTTATATGATAGCATATGATAGGCAGCTAATGATTTTGTGTGACTGGGAGTGGGGTGGGATCGGTCCTGGGAGTCTACTCAGGGGCTGCAGGGGGCATTGCTAGGCCCCCCCCCAAGTTACTTTTGCCCCGGGGCCCCATTGTAACTAGAACCGGCCTTGCATGTCACAGATAGGGATGCTCGTTCGGATTCCGGGGAAATGCATTTTCCGCATTTCTAATCGGAAATTGCATTTTCACATCGGAATTCAGAAATCGGTAATGCAAGTGCGGTAGGCAGATTTTTGCAGAAATTTCTGCCGACTTTAACATTGATTTTCTCAAAAACTACAAGGTCTTTTTGAAAGATTTTTTTCTTCTTGTTCCAAATCTTCTGCTTAACATTCTCTGTAAATATGGCGTTTCTGCCACCTACGGGTGCTCGACCATTGACTAATGTAAAATGCGGAAAATACACATTAAAAAAAATAAATCGTAAAAGTGTAAAATATATGTAAACACATACAAATAAGAAGTACATTTCTTCCAGAGCAAAATGAGCCAAAAATGACTTTTCTCCATGTGGTTGTCACTTACAGTAAGTAGTATGTGTTTACGTGTATTTTAAAGTTTACGGTTTTTGCAATAGTGGTCCTTTAAAGAGCAACTGTAGCAAAAACAAAACATATTGGGCTCTATTCACAAAATGTCACATACATCATTTATTTATCACCTAATTGATAAAAAAAATAACCTTTCAGCACATTCTCGAGCAAAATAATCACTCCTTCCTGATTAGCTTCATTTCAATATTCGTTTTCTTGCCTTAATTATATTATATTTTTGCTCCTTGGTAGCTTAAAAATATAACACATAAAAAAGGTGAAAACAGAGGAAAAGAGGTGAAAAAGCTTTGCAGATTTTTCCCAATGAATAAAATTACTTATTTTTTACAATATTCATTGATAGATTATTTATTCAGTGGTTGCCCATTGTAAAATCTTTCCTCTTCCTGATTTACATTCTGAAATGTATCACTGGTGGTGACATCTTTAGGGCTGGTTCAGACGGACGTTTGGAGGCGTCGCGTTCGTTGGCGTCGCGGCGGCAATGCGTTCAGGCTTTCAGCAGCGTTCGCATTGCATTCGGATGCGGTCGCGTTTTTTCTTCCCCTAGGGGGATATTACCCGTCGCGGTTAACCGCCCCTGGAAGCAACATGTAGCTTCCAGGGGCTCCTTGAACGCCAGTGAAAATCGGGACCCGAACGCCGCGTTTGTGCAAACGCGCGTAAAAGCTTGGTACAAACGCTCCCATTCAAGCGTCCGTCTGAACCAGCCCTTAGTCCTGCCAGGTCATCTGTATTGAATGTTCAGTACTGAGAGTTCTATGCACAGAGGAAGAAATTGCTTGCTTGGCAGTTGGAAAAATACATCATTTCCCACAATGCAACGAGGTTCACAGACAGCAAAATGTCAGGACGATGGTCGTGACATCACATTATGGGAGGGGTTTCACCACAATATAATCAATACAGACCCCCCCTGATGATCTATTCGTGAAAAGGTAAATATTTCTCATGGGGAAGGGGGTATCAGCTATTGATTGGGATCAAGTTCAACACTTGGTCAAAGTTCCTCTTTAAAGGACAACTGAGGTGACATGTGACATGATGAGATAGACATGTGTATGTACAATGCCAAGCCCACAAATAACTATGCTATGTTCTTTTTCTTTCGCTGCCTGAAACAGTTAAACATCAGGTGTGTAAGTGTCAGTCCCTGTCTGAGTCAGGACTGAGTCAGACTACAGTGTGACCCTCACTGATAAGAAATTACAACTATAAAACACTTTCCTAGCAGAAAATAGCTTCTGAGAGCAGGAAAGAGATAAAAGGGGTCAACAGTTCATAGATTTTAGCTCTTGCATACTTCAATGAAAAAAGTCATTTTTAGGAGAAGGAGGATAGATACTATTGTTTCTTTCATTCATTTATTTTCACCTTCGGGGGTCCTTTAAGTTTGCTCTGGGGCCCTTAAACTGGCCCTGGTTCTGAGATTCTCCAGCTCCCCAAAAAACAAAGTAATGGTACAGCGCAAAGTTATAGCTAATCAACGAGATACAGGAAAGAAACAGTTCGCTGGATTTCTAACCTGTCAGAGATGCAGCTTCCAAGACCCACAGCAGAGAGTTCCCTCCTGGTTGGCGACTTATCAGCACACGGTCTGCTATCTCGTCTTTATAGTGGCACCCTTGCAGTGCTGTTGGCTAAACACTGTCTTGACCAACCATGTTATGAAAAAAACAAGGCTGTGGTTTGAGGAACAAAGGAGGCCATTGTTGCGTGTTATTAGGATATACAGTTATTTTAGAGATTCTTTTATATCTGGCATGCGGTAGGGCGTGCGGGAGCCAGCAGGTGCAGATGTCTGTAAATATAATTAACTTTACCAGAGGCCATTTTTTTTTAATAACAGAGGTTCAAATGGGATCTCAGTTACATTTCTCTGGAAATATTTTTTATTTTACGCCAACTTTTAATAAGAAAACTTCAGCAACTGTCATTGCCGATCACTTCTGATCATGTGACTATAATTCTTTCTATAGCGCTCATTCAGTACCAGCTTGCATCAGTATTAGGCAATTTGAATACTGAAAACAAAAACAAACCGTGACAGCTGCTATCATTTTTCTCGTGACAGGTATGCTTTAGCTTTGGGCAGAGTAGGAAAGGTGCCTTTCATGAAATGGGTCATTGTAGTGCTCAATCATTGTGACGCAGTGCTGAGGGATATCATTAAAGTGGATCCAAATTAAAAATACAAGATTTCAGAAATAAAATCTATTTTCTAAATTTTAATAAATAGCAGCCTTTTTTCAGCTGCATGATGACAAATATAAAATATTTTACATTTATTGGAGGAACCCCTTCCTTCCTTTCATATTGCCGAGACAGATTCCGGCAAACTGGTGGGGTAGGTGGTGTCCAGCAAAGGAGAAATTGCTAATGCTGGATACACACCATGCGTTTCCGCGTCGAATGTGTCCGTCGATACGCGGCGATTCAATTATTTCCGAGCGTTTCCGAATGCATTTCGATGATTTTTAGGTCGATTGCCATGTAAAGTATGGCAACTCGACCTAACGATCCATCGAAGCTTGAATCGGACATAATCAAATCGATGCGTATCGATGGACGCATCGAACGCGGAAACGCATGGTGTGTATCCAGCATAATGGCTGCCACCTGTATAACCCTAGTTATGATAAGAGAAAGGTGAAAAGCAAGCACTGAAATGCTCATAGGCTTGAAGGAGTGTTTATCTTTGTATGTGTCAGAGCGGTGCAACTAAACATTTTGAATTAAAAAAATGTTTGGTTTGGGTCCGCTTTAACTTGATGGGCAAGCATCGTGAGTAAAGCCTTGTACACACATTCAGTCCCTGCCAAGCTTAATAATCGTTAATTGCTCGTTAGGGGGGCACTTTAGGGAACGAGCACTGTACAGACACACTGAGCGTGCTATTGTATGGAGGGTTGAGGAGGAACTATGGGCAGCAAAGAGCGAATGGCGTCCTGTGGTGCAGGGGCGGTCGCTTTTTATTGAGCCACCATGGAGGGTCCCTAAGCAACGTTGGGGCGAAGGGCAGCTATACTCACACTAGATTCTCGCCCAGCAATGGTCTCTGAGTTACCCAGTGTGTGTAATAAGACTGAGGGCCAGTGCACACCAAAAAGCGCTAGCGTAATCGCAAACGTTCAGGGGTTTTGGAAGTGATTTTTCTAAGCGATTCTAGGTAGCCTAACAATTTTGTAATCATGCCTAGTGATTTTTGGAGCGTTTTTGTGTAGCGTTTAATATTTTTTGTTACAATAGAGCTGTAACTGATCAGCTTCTGTAACAAAAACGCTTGGAAAATCGCTCTGATCTAGCGCTTTTCAGAGCAATTTTCCCAATCTCCTATACTTAACATTGAGGCTGAATCGCCTCAGAAGTCAGCAGAAATGCTGCAGGACCCGCGTTTGTGTTTGGGAGAAAGTCACATCGCTCTGGTGTGATCCATCCCATTCAAACACATTACCCTAGCGGATCCGCACCCGCAAGCGGATCGCAAACCGCAGCAGAACCGCTCTGGTGTGCACTAGGCCTCAGAGACGGCGTGGACACAGGGAGGCTGCAGGGGCTGGCAGAAGCCCCAGGTAAGTATTTTTTTTTTTAAACATGTTTCAGGTTTCCTTTAAGGAGAAAGAAAGCAAGAAGGAAAGAAGGAAAGAAAGAAAGAAAAAGATTCAAAACACATACTAGGGGTTTCCCAGTGAACAGAGAGCAGTCTAGTCTAGTTTACTTTTGCTTAAATTAACATACAAAGCACAGACCCATGATGAGTAGTATGTCGTCTCATATCCGCAGACCATATGGATGAATAATAATTAACTAGAGCACTTTCCAAGCTACAGCTCATACTACAGTTACTTTTGCATGAAAAATGAGCGGAGGGCAGCTAGCAAGCCATGTATGGTCTGCAACCAGCCTGTGATTTGCAAATAGGTCAAATGCTGGTCTCAAGGTCTGTAAAGAGCTGTTTAGCACCAGTGTCATGTGGCCTCATTCTTCTCTGCGGGTGGGCAGACAGCCTGCCATGCTCCCAGCATATTAAGCACACACATCAAATGTCATCTTTGCTGTCAAGTTCCCGTAAGAGAGACAACCTGTTGGGTTGGTTTTCCCTGAGAGGGTGAGGTCATTCTGTTTGTCCCTACAGCAGGTTTTAGGTGAACACTGATTTCAAAAATGCTATAGGCATACCGGTGCTACATGAGTCTTGTAATTGTGATAGAACAGATTTTTCGGGTGCATCAAAAAAGGGCGCCAGGAAAAATGGGCTCAGCTGGATAATGAAATGGAGGCGGTGGATAACGAAATCTCAATAACGATAAACAGCGTTAACAAAATTGGTTAACGATAAAGTTTTAAGGACGACGGGAGTTGATAAATACATTTTCGTTAAGTATTTATATAGCGCCGACATATTACGCAGCGCTGTACAGAGTGTATTGTCTTGTCACCAAATATAAAATATAGTAATGTTAAAAATTGTAACGTAATGCGACAATACAGCTTAACTCAATCCTACTCTCACACAGAACCCTCCCCGGGTGGTGCCTAAAACTAACCACTCCCTTGGTGGTGCCCAACCCTAACCACCCCTCCGTCGGTGCCCAAACCTAACCCCGCCCCCCGGTGTTGCCTAAACCCTAACCGCCCCCTGGTGGTGCCTAACCCTAACCACTCCCTCTGCAGAAACACCCTTTTACACATATATTTTATAATATTTTTGATAATGTAAAATCTGTACATACAAACAAAATAATATGACAAAAACTAACATTTATTTATTGTATTTATAAAGCACCAACATATTACGCAGCGCTGAACATTAATTTAGGTTACAGACAATATTTAGGGGTGACATACAGCAATATGACAATACAGGAATAATAGAAAACCAGATCACACGGCACAGTATGAGTGCCAGGTAATGCTTAGTCATTGGATTGAGCATGTAGATTAGGCAAGTTAGGTTCACTCAGATTCATAGCATGGGTTCACAGTAATGGAGGTGCATGATCAGGTAGGACACAAAAGGAGGAGGACCCTGCCCAAAGGCTTACAATCTAGAGGGAGAGGTAAGGACACGAACGGTAGGGGACCCGAGTTCAGCTGTAGGTTTAGAGCACTTGTGAGGGGTAGTAGGCCAGAGTGAAAAGGTGAGTTTTGAGGGCTTTCTTGAAGATGTTGAAGGAGGGGGCTGCCCTAATGGGTGGAGGTAGGGAGTTCCATAGTGTTGGAGCAGCTCTTGAGAAGTCCTGGAGGCGTGCATGGGACTGGGTGATGCGGGGGGCGGTTAGGCGAAGTTCATTGGAAGAGCGGAGTGAGCGGCTAGGTGTGTACTTCTGAGTAAGATCGCAAATGTAGGTTGGACAAGTTTTGTGGACAGATTTGTAGGTCAGACACAGTATCTTGAATTTGATTCTGGACTGGATAGGAAGCCAGTGGAGGGATTCTAGGAGGGGATCTGCCGTGGTGGAGCGATGGGAACAGTGGATAATTCTGGCTGCCGCATTCATGATGGGCTGCAGTGGGGCTGTTCGGGTCATAGGGAGACCAGACAGCAGGGCATTGCAGTAGTCAAGGCGGGAAATTATGAGGGCATGGATGAGGAGTTTGGTGGTGGCAGAGGTCAGGAAAGGGCGAATCTTACAGATGTTACGAAGGTGGAAGTTGCAGGACTTTGTGAGGTGTTGGATGTGGGAAGTGAAGGAGAGTGCGGAGTCCAGGGTGACACCCAGACAACGGGCTTGAGAGGTAGGGCGAATGGTAGTGTTGTTAACAGTGACATGCACATCTGGGAGGTTCGTGGATGGCCGGGGTGGGAAGATCATAAATTCCGTTTTGTCTAGATTTAGTTTCAGGAACCTAGCGGACATCCAGGAGGAGATGGCTGATAGGCAGGAGGAGACCTTGTCCATGGTAGTGGTGGATATGTCAGGGGTGTGGAGGTAGATCTGGGTGTCATCTGCATACAGATGATAGTTAAAACCCATGGAGGAGATAACCTTGCCAATGGAGGATGTGTATAGCGTTAACAGTAGGGGGCCAAGGACCGAACCTTGAGGGACTCCCACCGAGAGGTGGTTGGGGGTGGACGAGGACTCATTGAAGGTGGTCGTGAAGGAGCGGTTGGAGAGGTAGGATGAAAGCCAGGACAGGGCGAGATCGTGAATGCCCAAGGACTGGAGGGACTGGAGGAGTAGGGGATGATCTACTGTGTCAAAAGCTGCTGAAAGGTCAAGGAGGAGGAGAATGGAGTATTTACCTTCAGCTTTAGCTAAGGCAAGGTCATTGACCACTTTGGTGAGAGCAGTTTCGGTTGAGTGGGCACGCCGAAATCCAGATTGCAGTGGGTCTAGGAGTGAGTTGGCATTGAGGTAC
This sequence comes from Hyperolius riggenbachi, assembly GCF_040937935.1. Lineage (NCBI taxonomy): Eukaryota > Metazoa > Chordata > Amphibia > Anura > Hyperoliidae > Hyperolius > Hyperolius riggenbachi. The sequence goes on from NC_090651.1 coordinate 61,117,643, forward strand.
TGGGTCAGGCGTTTGTGAACCAGACGCTCCAGGAGTTTTGAGGCAAAGGGGAGGAGGGAGATAGGACGGTAGTTAGAGGGTAGCGAGGGGTCGAGGGAGGGTTTCTTGAGCAGGGGTAGTACAGTGGCCTGCTTGAAGTCTGAGGGGAAGGTGCCTGTGGATAGGGAGAGGTTGAACAGGGTAGTGAGGACTGGGGCCAATTCCGTGAAGTGAGGCTGGAGTAAATCAGAAGGGATGGGGTCAAAGGGCGAAGTAGTGGTATGGGAAGTCTGCAGTAGGTGGTTGACTTCCTCGGTGGTAGTAGGAGTGAAGGATGTGAGGGGAGAATAGGGTGGAGGAGGAGCTGGTTGGGAGGGGGTGGGAGGTGAAGATTGGAGATTGGATATTTCTTGGCGGATGGAGACAATTTTGTTGGTGAAGTGGGTGGCTAAATCTGTGGCAGAGAGGGAGGAAACATTGCAAGCTTCGAAATCAACAACATACTTAAAAAACTAAAGTTCTAATGTTGGTAACAATATTTATCGGTCGCCATTTTTTCAAGGTATTAATGATAATTGCATTAGTCTATGGCATTTGCATGCATTTTGTCCACTGGCCGCCGGCGCCCTTTTTTCCTGCTTACGACTTTTCCACCTTAATTTGCAGTCAGCTATCGATTTCCAACGTGGTAATGTGAAATTGCTCTTCCTAGCAACCAAGGCCACAGTATTTCGCTTGGAGTACAGACAATCACGAATTTCGCATAATTGTCATTTCGCAATTACGACAAAGTCGTAATGTGAAATTTCTGGAATTTTTTTTTATTAGTTTCGCTTGTAACTAATTGCACGTAATTTCCACATTGCTTTGTACTGAATTTAGCAGTTAATAGCAAAGCCATCATCCCTGCTCTCATCACCAGAATTGCTACGCATGTTAAAATGGATTTGAACTCTTGCACAGGACTCATGGAAAACAGAGAAATGCACCCTGTGTGTTTTTTTATTAGATCCCTCAGCTGTGTCCTCTCAGAAATGTGTCAGTCCTCAGCAAAAACAGCTAATACGTAAACACAGGATGTTAACCCTTTGTCTGCTTCCATGAAAGCAGAAAGTAGACACTGAAGATTTGCATCAGCTATAACAATGAAACGTTTTTCTGTAAAGATTATTAAGCTGTTACTTATCGTTTAGAGCAGACAGGAAGTTCTGAGTTCAGATCCACTTTAAGGGAAATAGTGGGAACAAGACCTTGTAGTTTTTGAGAAAACCAATTTTAAAAATGCAAAAGACAAAATAGGTTTTAAACTGTCATTTTTCTAAATTTTTTCTTTTCATTTTTAAGATTGATTTGACAAAATTATTTTTTTTGACTGGTTACTACTCCCCTTAACAATTGTTGTAATTTTGGAGGCATTTGGGGACTTTGCTATTAACTGCTAAAGTTGGCACAAAATCACGCAAGGATAGCACAAAAATTTGGTAGAAAATGTAGCAAGATTGCGGATGGATTACACAGAATCAATCGAACTTCCAAATCCTAATTACATACAGTATGGCGGTAATTGCAAAAATGTAATTTTGCTTAATTGTAATTAGCAGATTCCAATAGTCACTAGTCATGATCTGTAGAGTTTAGGGGCCTTAGTTGCTGAAGTATCCAAATCGCCGCGATGACGACGCAAAGGCTGCTGCGCGTTACAGCTTGATCCGTGCGGATTCTGCAGCAATGCAAGTCAATGGGCACCGTAGAAAGTGTAGTGTACAAGATACAGAGGCGCCAAAAGAATAAAAGGTAATTAAATGAACTTAAAAAACCAACTGGTTAAACAGAGGAGGCAGCGGTGGTCTTACCCCTCCAGACACGGGCAAGGACTGCGATTCAGACAGTCAACAATTTTTTCGGAACTCCAAAAAACAATGCAACGCATTTCACGGGCCATACATCCCGCTTTCTCAGGCAAAATACAGTAGGAGTCACAGCATCTGTATTATATCAGTGACAGCGAGCTCGGCGCCTCTGATATAATACAGATGCTGTGACTCCTACTGTATTTTGCCTGAGGAAGCGGGATGTATGGCCCGTGAAACGCGTTGCATTGTTTTTTGGAGTTCCGAATAAATTGTTGACTGTCTGAATCGCAGTCCTTGCCTGTGTCTGTTTGGAGGGGGTAAGACCACCGCTGCCTCCTCTGTTTAACCAGTTGTTTTTTTAAGTTCATTTAATTACCTTTTATTCTTTTGGCGCCTCTGTATCTTGTACACTACATTGAGTCCACCCTGGGTGGAGGGTTGTTACCCTATTTTCCTGTCTACAGAGAGCGACTTTTTATTCCTGAGTGGGGTCAGGATTGTTCTCCCCACCTGCCTATACAGTGGTTGCCTATTGGTAACCCTGGTTTGTAAGTATAATTTTAACGTCTCATTTATTTTGTTGTCCCCAAGACGAATTACACTATTGGGGCTCTTGGTGTCCCTCTGCTTTATTTACCATAGAAAGTGTGCATGATGGGAGTGATGTGGGAGTGGTGTGATGTGGTGCACATGCTCGGGCCAACGGGAATCCCAGTGATGTACTTCCTGTCCAGCAGGTGGTACGTCACTAGCCGGAGCCGGCGCTATGCATATGGCCGCACCATTGCACAGGGTCATATGAACGCTGATTTCTGTGGAGCGAAGTGGTGCTTGCACCACATTGCACCGCTGATATTAGCTGTGCAACCAGCCTAAAATTAAATGACTGGACTATTGCCCAGGGCCCAAGCTCAATAGGAGAGCCACAAGGCAGGGAATGTAGACGTTTACTGTCAGTACAGCTCGGGAATGTAAGAGGCCCCACAATCATTTGTAACAAGCCTCATTTTACCTGAAACAGTCCCTGCCCAAGGGTGCGCATACCACTCATTGGCCTCAATTCATAAAAATGAGTGCAGTAGTTCAGAGACTGGCGGGAAATTAGGGCTAGCGGTAAATGAGGGTTTTTGCAGTGAATTCATAAAAAATAATATATATATATATATTTATTCTTATAAATTCTATAACTCTGTGCGATTTCGAACCCTTCCTCCTCTGTAATGGTTTATTTTGTGAGCGGCCAAACTGTATAGATACACTTCCTCCTCTGTATCCTTAAAAATTCCATAACATTAAGCTGAATGGGCTCCATTTGTCACCTAAAATGCTACTGTGTAGAGCAAACTCGCCAGGTCTTTGCTGGTGATAACAAGCTGTTATTTATCACTTCCTTACTCCCCCCTTTTTTTTTTTTTTTTATACACTTCATGCACTGTAACGACACAAACAACGTTTACATTGCCGCACCATTACCGCACTATTACCGGTAAACATGCGGTACGTTTTATGAATCGACTAACAAAAACATACCATGTGGTAATTTACTGCTTGGGCGATAACGCATGCGGTAATGCTTTATGAATTGAGGCCACTGTGAACCGACGTCCCAATGTCTTTGCGCCTATAAAAGTGTGCCTGTAGCATTAAAAAAATAATAATAATAATTGCAAAAGCTAGATACCACAAAAGTAAGAATCCAAAGGCTTCCCACATCCCCCTTGAGCTGACCATTGCTCGTCAAAAAGGTTAGTGCAATTGCACTGCCATTAGTACTGCACAGCTGCACGGAGCCGCTTGTGCACAACGTTTTCCTCCTTGCAGGAGCGGTTCTGTGCTACTGTGCAATGCTCATTCACAAATAGGTCCTGAGGACCAGCAGTGGGCTCAAGAAGGATTAAAGGGAAGGTTCAGGGAGGGTGGGTAAAAAATAAAAATCAATTTCCACTTACCTGGGGCTTCCTCCAGCCCGTGGCAGGCAGGAGGTGCCCTCGCCGCCGCTCCGCAGGCTCCCGGTGGTCTCCGGTGGCCGACCCGACCTGGCCAGGCCGGCTGCCAGGTCGGGCTCTTCTGCGCTCTAAGGCTCGGCACTTCTGCGTCCCACGCCGGCGCGCTGATGTCATCGGACGTCCGCCGGGCTGTACTGCGCAGGCGCAGAACTACTGCGCCTGCGCAGTACAGCCCGGAGGACGTCCGATGACGTCAGCGCGCCGGCGTGGGACGCAGACGTGCCTGGCCTTGGAGCGCAGAAGAGCCCGACCTGGCAGCCGGCCTGGCCAGGTCAGCCACCGGAGACCACCGGGAGCCTGCGGAGCGGCGGCGAGGGCACCTCCTGCCTGCCACGGGCTGGAGGAAGCCCCAGGTAAGTGGAAATTGATTTTTATTTTTTACCCACCCTCCCTGAACCTTCCCTTTAAAAAAGCTTTTGGATCCCTCTTACGGGGCTAACTTTTTGTTTTTTTAAAGCAAACCTGAAGCGAGATAACAAATTGTATATGTAGTACAGCTAATAGAACATTAGTCGAAAAGAGTCTCCTATTTTTTCCAGTGCAGAAAGTGCTTAACCAGTTCGCATTCAGTCGTTTTTCGCTTCATGCATCCGAACAATGTTCACCTCCCATTCATTAGCCTATAACTTTATTACTACTTATCACAATGAACTGAACTGATCTATATCTTGTTTTTTCCGCCACCAATTAGGCTTTCTTTGGGGGGTACATTTTACTAAGAGCCACTTTACTGTAAATGCATTTTAAAAGGAAGAATAAGAAGAAAACAGAAACAAATCATTATTTCTCACTTTTTGGCAATTATAGTTTTAAAATAATACATGCCTCCATAATTAAAACCCACGTATTGTATATGCCCATTTGTCCCGTTTATTACACCATTTAAATTATGTCCCTATCACAATGTATGGCGACAATATTTTATTTGGAAATAAAAGTGCATTTTTTCCGTTTTGCATTCATCACTATTTACAAGCTTATAATAAAAAAAAAAATAAATAAATAAAAAAAAAAAAAAAAAAAAAAAAAGATATATTTCATCTTTACATAGATATTTAAAAAGTTTAGACCCTTAGGTAAATATTTGTGTTTTTTTTTTTTTTTTAATTGTAATGTTTTTTTTTTTTTTTTTTTAATTAAACATTTTATGTGGGTATTTTTGGGAGGGTGGGATTGAAATTGTATTTTTTTTTGTAAATATATGTGTATTTTTATTTTTATTTAACATTTAGATGTAGTTAACTTTTTGGCCACAAGATGGCAGCCATGAGTTGTTTACAGTGACGTCACTCTAAGCGTACCACATACGCTTAGAGCGACATAGGAAGCAGAAAAAGCGTAGCTTCCGAGAGAAGCTGTCGCTTTTTCTGCGGGGGAGAGGAATCAGTGATCGGGCACCGTTGCCCGATTCACTGATTCGCTGGCTAACAAACCGCCGGCCGGGAGCGCGCGTGCACGATCGGCCGCGTGGACGCGCAGGAGCGCACATGGCTTCCTGGACGTGAGTTTCACGTCCAGGAATGTCAAATAGTTAAGAGACTAACAAAATTTTCAGCCTAATTTCTTCTATCCTATAAGTTCCTATACCTGTTCTAATGTGGTCTGGATTACTGCAGCCTTTTCTAGTTGCACTGTCTCTGTAATATATCTAATCTTTTCTTTGTCAAGCTTTGTCAACCCAGAAAGGAATGTGCTGCCTCTACTGTGATAGGGAGAAGTTATGCAAACCCCCTCCACACCCCCTGCAGGCTCTGTGTGTGTGCTTTGTTTATCCCTCACGGACAGGTCTCTGCTCTCAATTTCAGCTTGTCTGAGGGGGGAGGGAGCTGCCCATGCTGAGAAACTGTGAGAATCCCTGACTGGAGTGCAGAAAATTCACAATGTAATAAAAACACTGCCTAACATTGGCAGCTAAAAGCCAGGATCACGACGTGGAGCGGCGGAAATGGTAAAGAGGGATCCAGGAGATCACGGTGACTCGATCGGTATGTTTATTGTACAAATCAGACAGTACAGATTCTCTTTAAGAAACTTCTGTTATCTATGAAAAAGAGGTTCTCTGAGCTCTTCGACCCAACTTGGGTAAAATACAGTCCTGTTTTCTGAAGCACTGAAAAGCCAAGAGAGTGAGAGACAAGTTGAGATAAGGTTTTACTGCAGGAAAGTTCAAAGGGTCATCATCTCTGTTTAAAATACAGAGTGTGATGTATAAACTGTAAGTATGATAGAATGATGCAGTGTTAAAAAAACACTACATAACTGAAAATAAAAATGAGACTTTTTCTTTTCTACTAATGTTCTATTCATTATCTGTACTACTGTACACATATCATTCATTATATCATAAGTCTTTTCACTTCAGGTTTGCTTTAACTACTTAAACAGAACCTAAACTGAGAAGGATATGGATTTTACTTTCAAAATAATAAAATACCAGTTGCCTGACTCTCCTGCTGATCCTGTGCCTCTAATGCTTTCAGCCTTTCAGCCACAGCCCCTGAACAAGCATGCAGATCAGGTGCTCTGAGTGAAGTCAGACTGGATTAGCTGCATGCTTGTTTCAAGTGTGTGATTCAGCCACTACTGCAGCTAAAGATATCAGCAGGACTGTCAGGCAACTGGTATTGTTTAAAAGGAAACATTCATATCCCTCTCAGTTAAGGTTCCCTTTAATGCAGGCTCTGAATTAAGGTCTATGTCCAGTCCCCATTGCAGCTCATACACAACACATGCATTAAGCAATGGATCACTGTGAATCCAGCCTTAGGCCTCTTTTCCACAGACTGTTGATAGGCAGTGAAATGCCTCTCAAACTCTCACAACTACTCACTGCTGCCTGGTAACTGCTCACTGCTGCCTGGTAACTGCTTGCTGAGCACACAGCTCAACAGTCTGTGGAAAAGAGGCTTTAAAGGGACACTTAAAGAGAAACTCCTGTGAAAATAATGTAATAAAAAAGTGCTTCATTTTTACAATAATTATGTATAAAATGATTTAGTCAGTGCTTGCCTATTGTAAAATCTTTTAAATCCCTGATTTACATTCTGACATTTATCACATGGTGACATTTTTACTGCTGGCAGGTGATGTAGCTGCTGCTTGCTGTTTTGGCAGTTGCAAACAGCTGTTAACAGCTATTTCCCACAATGCAACAAGGTTCACAGACAGGAAACTGCCAGGAGTACCATGGTCCTCAGAGTTTCTTGTGGGAGGGGTTTCACCACAATATCAGCCATACAGCGCCCCCTGATGATCCGTTTGTGAAAAGAGAATAGATTTCTCATGTAAAAGGAGGTATCAGCTACTGATTGGGATGAAGTTCAATTCTTGGTCACGGTTTCTCTTTAAGAGCAGAAAAATAGGATGAAAGTTAGTCTTCTCATAACTCCAAATCTGAAAATGTATAAGGACTTTTCACACTACGTGCTACGCTGTCAGTTTTGATGCGCTGCACATAGTGTGCAATCCACATGTTAATGTGAAACTCTATAGGCTTTCCTGTTACTGTTCAGCTACTGTACAGCTGTGCTTTTCCAGTCATTGTGACATGGCCAGGAACACTATCACATGACGCACACGGTTTCCCATTGGAACATGGAGCGCAATGCAAAATAAAAGTTTTACCAAACATTATACGACTGTTGTGACGGCCAATGAAAAGCATGCTTCATTGTCAACACGTGTGTGTTGTGGTAGCAGTCTGATAAGAGTGCAGTATCAATGCACTGCCTGCAGTGCATTTACCACATAATGGCAGTATTAACAGTACAGTGAAGCATTCTTTACATTGACTGTATGCTTCACTGTATGTGACGGACACGCAGTTAACAAGAGGTGCCGCTGTTCCGTTCCTGTTACAGGGAACACAATGCAGCCTTCACGGTGAACCTAGCCTTAGGCCTATTTCAGATAGGAAGCTGAATTGGGCGGTTGTTGGGCATTTCAGTGTCCTGTCTGCTGCCCATGAGCGCTGTTTGGGTACAATTTAAGGCCTCTTTTCCACAGACTACTGATAGGCAGCAGGGTCGGCTCTAGCTTGAGACAAGAGGGGCATCGCCTCCTTAAAGAGGAACTCCAGTGAAAATAATGTAATGATTTAGTCAGTGTTTGCCCATTGTAAAATATTTTAAATCCCTGATTTATATTCTGACATTTATCACATGGTGACATTTTTACTGCTGGCAGGTGATGTAGCTGCTGTATGCTGTTTTGGCAGTTGGAAACAGCTGTAAACAGCTATTTCCCACAAGGCAACAAGGTTCACAGACAGGAAACTGCCAGAAGTACCTCGGTACTCAGAGCTTCTTGTGGGAGGGGTTTCACCACAATATCAGTTATACAGCTCCCCCTGATGGTCTGTTTGTGAAAAGGAATAGATTTCTCATGTAAAAGGGGGTATCAGCTACTGATTGGGATTAAGTTCAATTCTTGGTCGGAGTTTCTCTTTAAATAATTACTCTACCCCTTAAAACAGGTGGGGTGGCAGCAGAGAGAGAAGAGGGAGCGACGGGCACAGTGATGGGGAAGGGGGGCCGTCTTCCCCTTCCCTCAACTTGGGGCTCCCCCCCCCTCTCATTTTCTCCTCCAGATATCAGCGGCTGGCAGCGGCGCAAGACACTTCCTCTCTTTCCCCGTCCATGATGCCCCCTACACATTTTTGATTGCCCCCAAATATGTGCCTGTCTAGAACCGGCTCTGATAGGCAGTGAAATGCCTCTCAAACTCTCACAACTGCTCACTGCTGCCTGGTAACTGCTCACTGCACAACTGCTTGCTGCTGCCTGGTAAGTGCTCACTGTTGCCTGTCAGTCGTGTCAGATTTGATCAGAGAGAGATTTGTCTCTTGGACGAACCTGCCCATCATCACTAGGTGTACGGCTACCTTACATTTGGATTAGTGTACTTTGAGCAGCTGCAGCTTGGAAGCAGGAGCATAATGATCGGGGCTGCAAGGGATGCAGGCCGCGGGGGGGGGGATCCGTACTTTTCTTGCTGTACGGATTGGCTCAGGGGACTCCCGTCCCCTGCAAACCAATCCCCCGTCGTTAGGACTATCGCGATTGCACGTACAGCCCCGCAGACTGCACGGACGTGGGTCTCACACCTCTGCAGCCAGTGGCATCGCTAGGAAGCTGTGAGCCCCAGTGCAAGTCTTGCATTGGGGCCCCCCCAAGCTCTCTATACATAACAATTGAAACGCCACACCAAAACCAATCAAGGACAACCACAGTGTCAGAGGTGCAAGAAAGGGATGGGAAACTGTGTGTTAATGATCACTGCCATTCTAATCATCTATAGAAGTGATTATCAGCATAGGAGCAATAAAGAGCTAATACTGTGATTAAGGGCTGGAACCCACAGGAGCGCTTTTGGCAGCGTTTTGGCAGCACTGCAATACGCTAGCAGTTTGCCAAAACGCTGGGCTAATGTTAATGGATGGGGCAACTTCCACAGGAGCGTTTGCGTTTCTCAGAAACGCAAACGCAGGACCTGCAGCATTTTGGGAGCGTTAGCGCTTCAATGTAAAGTATTGAAACGCTAGCAGAAACGCTCAGCAAAACCTAAACTGAGCGGTTTTGCTAGCGTTTTGCGGTTCAGCACACTTAACAAAATGAAAAATAATTCACAGGACCAATCGCGCTGGGCAAAAAAATACAATGTTGCAAAACATGACCAAAAACGCACATAAATCCGCTTGCAAACCGCTCAGACAAAACGCTAGCGGTTGCGTTTGCTGATTTCAGTGGGTTCCAGGCCTAAGGGTGGGCCCCTCTAACCCAAGGGTCCGATGTGGTAGCTTCCTCTGCACTCCCTATTGCTACGCCCCTGCCTGCGGCTACAGCAGCACCAGCCACGGATGTGAGACTCACGTCAGTGTGGTAGTTAGGGCCCATTCACACAGCATTTTGCCGGCGATTTCAGCAAAACGCTCAAGCACTAGCGCTTTTTAAAGCGCTAGTGCAATGATACCCTATGGGCCCGTTCTCACTTGGGCGAGTTGCGTTAATTGGTGGCGATTAACGCAAATCGGCAAACACAAACATGTAGCCCGCACTATTTTCAGACGATTTCCCGGCGATCGCGTTTCAGTGCTATAGAAGCGCTAAATGCAAATCGCGGAAAAATCACTGCAGTGTCCAGTGATTTTTCCACGTTAAATCGCAGAAAAATCACTCGCAGTAATCGCCGGCGTTTTGTGCTTTTAAGTGTGAATGGGCCCTAATGGTTAAAGGGGAATAAATATGGCAGCCTGCATATACCTTCAGGTTCCCTGATTACCACTAGGGATGGTCAATGAGATGTAACTTGATCCTGAGTTCACACATTCTTATGCAAATTGATACTGCCAAGGTGAAATTGGATTGTTGTTTTTTTAAGGCCTCTTTTCCATGGACTGTTGAGCTGTTTGCTCGGCAAGCAGTTACCAGGCAACAGTGTGCAGTTGTGAGTGTTTGAGAGGCATTTCACTGCCTATCAACTGTCCGTGGAAAAGAGCACATAAATTGGCATTGAAAATGAGCAGTCTTGTATGAACTCTGAACAATTTGCATCTCACTGATCAACCCTAATTATGACTATTTTAAAGGGCAACTGAAGCAAGAGGGGGCCATATTTATTTCCTTTTAAGCAATACCTGTTGCCTGGCTATCCTACTAATCCTCTACCTCTAATACATTTAGCCATAAACCCTGAACAAGCATGCAGCAGATGAAGGGTTTCTAACATTGTCAGATCTGAAAGATTAGCTTCATGCTTGTTTCCGGCATTATTCAGACACTACTGCATACTAATAGACCAGCAGGACTGCCAGGCAACTTGTATTGTATAAAGAGGGTACTTAGCCGGGCACATCCGGCAGGTGACGCTAATTACTATTCCCCCTCCAGGCCGCCATGGATAGTAGGGAAAGATGTAACTCTGGTGGAGTTTTGTCGCCACCTGCCGGATGCGCCCAGAAATAAACATAGCAGCCTCCATATATTTCTCACTTCATTTGTCCTTTAAGTACATACAGGGGTAGTCCTAAAATTCTGTATTCTTTTTGGTCAAGGAGATGTAAATAATTTCAAGTTGATGCAGGATTGTGCAAATGCATGCAGCTTGAAAATGGACCAATCGAATTTTATCTCAGCAGGCTTTGTTTGGTTCATTTTCAAGTTGCATACAAATTTTGCATAATACTGCATCAACTCAATTGTTTGCATCTTCATGGACCATCGCTAGTCATTAGGCCTCTTTTCCACAGGTGGCTGAACTGCTCATTTGTCAGTTCAGCCTCCTAGCCTCAAGCACCTTTTGTCTGCAATTACATACAGCTGAATGGTGTTTGGTAACTCCGGGCGTATCATGTTTGACATTACTCTGTAGTAAAAAAAATGATTCACGTGTCTGAGAATGGCAACGGCTGTGCTCATATGCAACTCCATGGGGGACCACCTGTCCACCACCCAGGGCCGGGCCGAGGCATAGGCTGGAGAGGCTCCAGCCTCAGGGCGCAGTGTAGGAGGGGGAGCACAATTCATTCAGCTGACATTCCTAATTGTGTTTGAAAGAAATAAGAAAAGGGGATACATAGCAGTGACTGCAAGCCAGATAACTAGATATCAAGGTGTTGGGGAGGTTGTGGGCCCTGTGGCGCCTAGTCTAATAGCAATCAGTGTGTGACGGCTGGGGTGGCAGGGATGGAGGGGCGCACTTTGGTGTCTCAGCCTTGGGTGCTGGAGGACCTTGTCCCACCTCTGCCACCACCCATGCCAAGTGCTAGCAAGCAAACAGGAGCAGCTGACAGGCAGTGAAGCTTTCAGCTGCCAATAGAGAAGGACTAACTTAACCACCCCCTATTACTATGCTACTCAATTGATTGGATCTTATACATAGTTATTCATTTCAGCAATGCCTGAATAGCATACCTGCAACAAGCATGCAGCCAGCCAGTAGAGTCCGTACAGCTGATGTGCATAGTGACATAGGTAGAGTTTTCAAGCACTGCCATTTCTATGGAAAATTCTACCGCACTTGATGCTGTCCTAAGATACTGAGTGACCATACACTCCCATGTGTAATAGAGAAGAGAACAAGTATTACACCCTTTCCCATTCAGATCCAAGTCAGTACATAAAGTCACCCACAGCAGTGAGAAGCAAAGTCCGCTCAGGCAACTTTATCCTTCCTTACATTGAGTCCTGCAAGTCTTACCATTTTTCCGGTGTCCGCAGCGTCTCTCACTGCAGCCTTCTGCACACAGGTGCTGCTCTCGCCTTGTGCCGCTCTTGTGTGCTCAGGAATTTGTAAAGCATTTTTCTTTTTTACTTCCTTGTAAACTAAAAAAAAATCCCATCTGCTTAACAGTGTTTTTTGTTTTGCTTTGTTTTTTTGCTTCAGGTCCATTGTGGTTCCACCCAGAGGTGGATTAATCGTACTAAACAAGCCGGCTTCACCTTCCTAGAAACAGACCTTGGGGCACCCGTGGCTCTCAGAAATCGCATGCATTTCCTCCAAGAAAAAATGTTTGCTGTGAGTTCAGGCTGTGATTGAATTAAAGGTCTCATGTGCTGACTACTTAAGGGGAACTCCAACCAAACCTTTTCATTGTCATTAATGCTAAGCAAAAACTTTGGTGCTAGAGTAGTTTAGGGCACCCAGCAGAAAACCTCAAAAGGAAATTTTGCCAATGTGGTTGGGTGGACAGCTCCCTCTCAAACTACTCGGTTTCGGATAAGTTGTGGTAAACCATGCCCACACTATTCAGCCAATCAAAACACTACATGCTGTAGTGGATGCTGTGATTGGAGAATTGTTCCGGCTGGATAGTGATGGTCATGTCAAGGAGAACTCATGGAGAAGCATGTGATCAGTTTGGTCAGGTGATAGATATGTAAGGCTCTGATTTGCTAGTCATGATCATGTGCTAAAGCAGGATGTGATCACAGCAAATAAGGGCCCTTTTGCACAGGTTACCCTCCTCCGCACCCCACAGATCAAGTGCTGGGACCCACTGAGCATATTCTCTTCACTGGTTTACTTTAGGTTGAGCTGTGTGCTCGGCAATTAGTTACCAGGCAGCAACAAGCAGTTACCAGGCAGCAGTGAGCAGTTGAGAGGCATTTCACTGCCTATCAACAGTCTGTGGAAAAGAGGCCTAAGGCCTCTTTTCCAAAAGCAGTTTGGGCATTAAATTCACCACCTGTCAGCTGCTTCTGACCACATGCTGGGTGCTTCTCAGCACTTAACACTGATGGCAGACAGTTCCCCACTTCACATTGGGGAGCAGACAGGGCAATCCAACAGAGTTGTATCTGAGCATGGCTGTGAGACGTTTTTTCTCTGGATGTTACCAAATACTGCCATTTGGCTTCATGAAATGCGGCCGAATGGCCCTCGTGGCCAATATAGACGGATGGCTGAACTGCTCAGCAAACTTAGGCCTCTTTTCCACAGATGTCTGAACTGCACGTTTTTCGAGTAGTTAAGTGTCCTATCTGCCGTGTAGGACCTGCCATTTGGATGCAATTTAAATGCAGCTGTATGGCAAGGTTGTTGTAACACCACGCAAGTCAATTGCTGATGTGCGCTGGCGTTACCATGCAGCATAAAACAGTCGTGTCTGATTACAGCAAACCGTGCTCAGATGCAGGCGCTAGTCTACTTTAGGTGACCCAGCAGGTAACTTCATAGGCAATAGTTCTCCAATCGCAGTACCCTCTTACAGCACCAAGCATTGTGATTGGTCAATTAGCATGGGCATAGTTGACTACAACCTATTGGAATCATAGCAGTTTGAGAGGGTGCTGTCCGCCCAATCAGGTTAGCTGAATTATGAGGTTTCATGCTTGGTCCCCTAAAGTAGACTAGCACCCAGATGCGTGGGAGAGCACCCGGCCGGTGGATGGGAGCAGCTTGTGTCAGGTGTTTGTGGAAAAGTGTCCTTACAGTTCAGCCACCCATGGAAAAGAGACCTAACTAGGAAATGGAAGCCATGTTAGGGCTGGGACTCACCAAGAGTGCTTCTGAGCACTTTTAAGAGCGCCAGCCCTTTGAAAAGCGCTTGGCTAATGTATTTGAATGGCACAGATCACAAAAGAGTGATGTGATTTTCACGCAAACGCAGCGGGTCCTGCAGCATTTCAGCTGATTTCTGAGGCGATTCAGCCTCAATGTTAAGTATAGGAAAGTGGAAAATCACTTTGAAAGCGCTAGATCAGAGCGATTTTTCAAGCGTTTTTGTTACAGAAGCTGTTCAGAAATATAAAAAAAAAATGCTCCAAAAATCGCAAGGCATGATTAGAAAATTGCTAGACACATGCCTAGAATCGTGCCTACAACAATCAATTAAAAAAGCGATGAGCGTTTGTCATTACGCAAGCGCTTTTTGGTGTGCACCGGCCCTCAGATGCAGATTAATTCTTCAGCAGCTAATTATCTGTAGCGATGGTCAATCTTATGTAAAATTATTTCTCCTAATGTTCAGTGGCGTAGCAATAGGGGGTGCATAGGGTGCGACCGCATCAGGGCCCTTGGGCCAGAGGGGCCACGAAGGGCCCACCCTCAACCACAGTATTGGCTCTTTATTGGTCATGTGCTGGTAATAATCACTTATATAGATGTTTTAAATAGTGCTAATCATTAACAAACTGTTCCCCATCCCCATTTTGCACCTCTGACACTGTGGTTGTCCTTGGCAGGTTTTGGTGCACCGTATCAATTGCTATCTAGAGAATGCTTGGGGGGCCCAATGTAAAACTTGCACTGGGGCCCACAACTTCTTAGCTACACCACTGCTAACGTTCACATTTCATGTATATGATCTGTAGCTTCAAAATTGAACCTATGATATTCATAATCATTTCCGGTCCAAGTTTAAGCTGCATACCATTGACATAAAATTTGAATGCTAGGAGAAATTATTTGCATCTTATTGATTGTACCTAATTATCTGCATCTAGTGGGTGTTGGCCGATCATTGACCAATCTGTTTACCTACACAATGGGCTCTATTCTCAAAGAGCAAACATTTCCGCAAAATTTTACCGCTATATTTCCGCCAGCGGTAAACCCCGCATTTTTTCCACATTCACTAATATTTTCCGCATGTTTTCCGCATGCGGGAAAAAAGATGCGGAAACAGCCACTATTCATGCGGTAAAAAGGTCGCATGAAAAAGTGTTTAAAAAAAAAAAAAAGTTAAAGTCCAGCAAGCACAGCCCTTAAGCCTCCAGACTTCATTAAAGTCAATGGGATGCGGAATATATCACCTACTACTTATAGGTGATTAAAAAAACCGGTAAATAACGACGAAATGATGCGCCTGAACAGTTTTGAGAATTGATTTTTTTGTTGCCGAAAATACCGACTTTTGCGGAAATTATTCCGCATATATCCCGCACATTTACCGCATGCGGAAAAAACATGCGGGAAATTTTGTGAATTTCAATGTGGCGGTGTTTTGGTCGGTAACTTCCCACATGTCCTTTACCGCATGCAGAAAGTGATTGAGAATAGAGCCCAATCTGTTCATAGCATTCAATGGGCTCTATTCACAATCACACATGCGGTAAGAGATTTTTTTTAACGCTATATTACCGCCAGTGATAATTTCCGCATTTTTTCCACATTCACTAAAAATGTTCCGCATGTTTCCCGCGTGCGGGAACAATGCATAAATTTTTTTTGCGTAATTACATAGTAAACATGCGGAAACCATGCGTAAAAAGTGGCATAAAAGAAACTTGCCAAAAAAAAAAATTAAAGTCCAGCAAACACAGCACTCAAGGCTCCAGACTCCATTTAAGTCAATGGGAAGCGAAATATATCACAAAGTACTAGTAGGTGATAAAAAATCGGTAGTTAAGTCAAAAATAAGGTGCCCTTTTTTTGTGAATTTTTTTTTTTTTTTTTGCGTGAATTACCGAATTTTGCAGACTTTTTACGCCTGCGGGTAAACAATACAATTTTACGCATGCGGTAAATAATAATTCATAAAAATTTGTGAATGTCAAGATGGTCTTTTTTTCAGTCAGGGATTTACTACAAGTTTGTCAATAGAGCCCAATATCTGTTGATCCTTATACGATATAGAGGTGGTAAAATTGGTCAGTGAATGGTCAATTTAAAGTGTGTACCACCATGTTTTTGGTCTGTGATTGGCTAATTATAATTGAAAGTGTGTACCAGGCTTTGAAGCCCAGTATACAATTTAAATTACGATTGGCCAATCACTGACCAATTTTATCACCTCCATGTAGTTTGAAGGTTTACTTACACAATCTGCTTCTAGTATTCAATATCTGTTGACCATCATAGTACATAGTTAGTAACATTTGTCAGTGAGTGGCCAATCATAATCGAAAACTACACACATCCAATTTTGATTGGCCAATAGTTATTCAGATGTACCACTTCCATGTAGTAAGAGTTTTCCTGCACATAACATATGTTCATAGAATTCAAAATCTTGGCCCTTCTGCTATATGGAGGTGGTAAAATTGGTCAGAGTTTGGCCAAAATTGCAAGTGAGTATACACCCATCCCTCTGGCCCTTAGGGTGCATACACATCCAATTTTAATTGAACAATGATTGGCCAATTTGACCACTTCCAAGCGCTTTGAGTCCTATGGGAGAAAAGCGCTATAGAAATGTTATTGTATTATTGTATTGTATTATAGTAAGCTTTCATACGACAAGGAGGTGGTAAAATTGGCCAATTAAAATGGATGATGGAAAGACAATTCTGAGGCCTGGAATCCACTACAAAACGATATCGCTAGTCACAATCACTAACATTTTATATGAGCAGTTTGTAAGCGATTTCAAGGGCGTTTTAGGGAGTGATTTTAGAAAGTGTATCAATTTGCCAGTGGTTATGTAGCGATTAGCGTTTTAAAGTCTGATTGGTCCTTTCAATTATTTTTAATTTTGTTACAGTGTACATTAACTTTAAAACGCTAGCAAAATCGATCCGTGCAAGTTTTGATGAGCGATTACGCCAGCGATTATATACTTTACATTGAAGCACAAACGCTAAAAAATGCTGCATGTCCTGCGTTTGTGATTTTGCTAATCGCAATCACTTTTGTGGAATTTGCACCATCCATTTGCATTGGCAGAGCGTTTAGGGAAATCGCTAGCGATTTATCACGTTCCCTAAATTCTCAAAAAATCGTTCTAGTGGGTTCCAGCCCTAAAGCCTGATACACAGTTTAACCACTTAGGGACCACAGGCTTAAACCCCCCCTAAAGACCAGGTCATTTTTTGCTAATTAGGCCACTGCAGCTTTAAGGCCTCGCTGCAGGGCCATACAACTCAGCACACAAGTGATTTTTTTCCCCCTCCCTCCCTTCCCCTGGCAGCCAATCAGTGCGATCGGCTGTCATAGGCTTCAGCCAATGACAGCGGATCGCTGCCTTGCCACTTAGGGGGACAGCCGTGTCACAGTGGTGATCGCCGCTGGGAGATGGATGACGGAGTGGAGCTCCGTCATCCAAGTGGAGATGCTCATGCATTGGTGCACGCGTTCTCCTGCAAAACGCCCCCAGGACTGGTGGTCCTGGGGAGCCACCACGTTCACGCCTATCGGCGTGACGCGGTCTTAAAGAGGTTAAGGCCTCTTTTCCACGGACAGTTGATATGCAGTGAAATGCCTCTCAAAGTCTCATAATTGCTGCTGCCTGGTAACTGCTCACTGCTGCCTGGCAATTGCTTGCTGAGTACACAGTAAGGCCTCTTTTCCACGAACTGTTGAGCTGTGTGCTCAGCAAGCAGTTACCAGGCAGCAGCAAGCAGTTGTGAGAGTTTGAGAGGCATTTCACTGCCTGTAAACAGTTTGTGGAATAGAGGCCTTAACCACCCTGGCGTTCTGATTAAATCGCCAGGGTGGCTGCGGGAGGGTTTTTTTTAAATAAAAAAAAAACTATTTCATGCAGCCAACTGAAAGTTGGCTGCATGAAAGCCCACTAGAGGGCGCTCCGGAGGCGATCTTCCGATCGCCTCCGGCGCCCAGAATAAACAAGGAAGGCCGCAATGAGCGGCCTTCCTTGTTTTGCTTATATCGTCGCCATAGCGACGAGCGGAGTGACGTCATCGACGTCAGCCGACGTCGTGACGTCAGCCGCCTCTGATCCAGCCCTTAGCGCTGGCCGGAACTTTTTGTTCCGGCTACGCTGGGCTCAGGCGGCTGGGGGGACCCTCTTTCGCCGCTGCTCGCGGCGAATCGCCGCAGAGCGGCGGCGATCAGGCAGCACACGCGGCTGGCAAAGTGCCGGCTGCGTGTGCTGCTTTTTATTTCATTAAAATCGGCCCAGCAGGGCCTGAGCGGCAGCCGCTGGCGGTGTTGGACGAGCTGAGCTCGTCCAGACCGCTCAGCTTTTAAACTGCCTGTGGAAGAGGCCTCAATTATGATTTGCGAATCAGTGACCAGTTTTACCACCCACCTCCATGTAGTATGATAGTTTTACCTACCCAATTGGCTCATAGTATTTAATTACTGGCTTCCCCTCAAGCTAAGTACTCACCTGAGAGAAAAGTCTTTGGAAAATTAAAGATTACAGACCAGCAGTGAGCAGTTACCAGGCAGCAGCAAGCAGTTGTGAGGCGTACGTTAAAAAAGGGCGCCGGGAAAAAAGGGCGCAGGGTTTTAAACGATAAGCATGAATAACGTTTAAAAAAATTGTGCTATATTTCGTTAAAAAATAATGTTTTATAAAGTTATAAATCATTAAATGTGTATGAAATCGGGAATTGTAAAAACGTTAATCTTCCCTGTTTAAAAAGTGAAATGTATAATAACGTTTTATAAAAGATTAATAAGAATGTTACTAAAACTATACTTAACCCTACTCTCACACAGAACCCTCCCTGTACCTACCCCTTACCCCTAGACCCCCCTGGTGGTGCCTAAACCTAAGACCCCCCTGGTGGTGCCTAAACCTAAGACCCCCCTGGTGGTGCCTAAACCTAAGACCCCCCCTGGTGGTGCCTAAACCTAAGACCCCCCTGGTGGTGCCTAAACCTAAGACTAGTGTTGGGCGAACACCTGGATGTTCGGGTTCGGGCCGAACAGGCCGAACATGGGCCAGATGTTCAGCATGTTCGGCCCGAACGCCGAACTCAATGGAAGTCAATGGGACCCCCGAACATGCCCATTTTGGGGGCCCTATGGGGTCGCAGGCATAAGGGGGGAGCATGCCCCGATCGCGGGGGGGGTCGGAAATTCCCCCCACCCCCTCCGCTAGCGCTCCCCCCTCTGCCCGCTTCCCCATAAAAAAAGTTTCAGGCAAGTTAAATAGTACCTGGTGGCTGGCACTGGCAGTGGAGTGAGGAGGAGGAGAAGTCCGAGTAGCAGAGTGACGCGTTGAGGCCGGGCAGCGGGCGGTTCAGCGGTAGTACCCTTGTGGTACTTCCGCCCTTTCTCTGACCTCACGTCCTCTGCATACGAGGGTACGCGTGACGCGTACCCTCGTATGCGTCATCACGTAGAGGACGTGAGGTCAGAGAAAGGGAGGAAGTACCACAAGGGTACTACCGCTGAACCGCCCGCTGCCCGGCCTCAACGCGTCACTCTGCTACTCGGACTCCTCCTCCTCCTCACTCCACTGCCAGTGCCAGCCACCAGGTACTATTTAACTTGCCTGAAACTTTTTTTATGGGGAAGCGGGCAGAGGGGGGAGCGCTAGCGGAGGAGGTGGGGGGAATTTCCGACCCCCCCCCCCCCCACGATCGGGGCATGCTCCCCCCTTATGCTTGCGACCCCATAGGGGGGCCGTATTGCGGCATGTTCGGGCGAACAGGGCCCTGTTCGGCCGAACAGGGGCCCTGTTCGGCCCTGTTCGGCGGGCATTGAATAGTTCGGGCGAACCCGAACTAAAAAGGCCGTACACCATCAGGTGTTCGGCCGAACTCGAACATCACCCGAACAGGGTGATGTTCTGCAGAACCCGAACAGTGGCGAACACTGTTCGCCCAACACTACCTAAGACCCCCCTGGTGGTGCCTAAACATAAGACCCCCCCTTGTGGTGCCTAAACCTAAGACCCCCCTGTGATAAGCATTAATAAAGTTTTAAAAAAATATTGTGCTGTTTTTTGTTTAAAAATAATGTTTTAAAAAATATTGTACTAATTTTCGTTTAAAAATAATGTTTAAAAAATTATAAATCATTAAATAATGTGTAATCATGAGAAGCAGTTATAAAACATTAAGTCTCCGGGCGCCGCTTGTAAAACGTTATTTTTCTCCAGCGCCCTTTTTTCCTGTTTTTTTCTCCGGGGCCCATTAAACGATATTTATTATAGGAGTGAATGGCGGTGCCCTTTTTGTCCACCTGCCTCATGCGCCCAAATTTCCTGTTTCCGTTGTGAGAGTTTGAGAGGTATTTTACTGCTTATCAACTGTCCGTGGAAAAGAGGCCCAAGGCCTCTTTCACATTAGCCAACGCGTGCAGGAGCCGTGCTCCTGCACGCGTTGACTAGCCTGCACAATTTGACTTTAGGTTGGACAGAAAGAGACCAGACTTCTGTGTATGGCCCAGTGCACACCAAAACCGCTAGCAGAACGCTAGCGGTTTTGGGAGCAGAGAGCAGATATTTGGCCGAGTGCACACCAAGCGGATTTTGTATGCGATCCACCAGCCGCATCAGCCAGTGAAAATGCTTGGCTATTGTATTTCAATGTGTGGTGCACAGCGGTGGTTTGAGGTTTTTTAGCAAACCGCAAACGCACAGCAGGAGGCGCGTTTGCGGCTTGGCAAAAACCTCAAACCGCCGGTGTGCACCATCCCATTGCAATACATTAGCCAAGAATTTTTCCAGGCGGATGCGGCCGGCGGATCGCTCCAAAAACCGCTCGGTGTGCACTGGGCCTATGAGTGATCAGTTGTGTTTGTTTCAGATGCTTAGCAAATTTGTAAAGAACAAGTGGTTGTATGCTGCCCTCTGCTGGTTGTTTCCAAGGATTGCTTAGCTATGAATTTGATGATCAGTACCATCGGCAGGTGGGACCCAAAACAGGATACAAAGGAGAAAATTGAATACAGTAAAATCTTGGTTATCCGGCACTGAAGGGGGTGCGCTGTTGCTGGATAAGTGTGCATTCTGGTTGCTTGAAATGTTAAAATAGGCCTAGCTAATACAATTCTATATAATATCCCACTCTATATACTATACATACCATGACCTCTGTATTAAATGTTAAAATACAGTGATTGAAAGTATATTAACCTCTGGGGAGCTGTGGAATCCAGTCTTTAGGCACAGCAGAGCCCACAAATGGCCTAAGGCCTGGGACCCACTTGCAGCGCTTCGGAATCGCTGGCGATTCCACAGGCACTAGGCTAATGTTAGCCAATGCAGGCGGTTCAACTGCTGCCAGTGCCTCAAATCGCAATTGCGACTACTGTAGCATTTCTGCAATTTATCCAGAGTGATTCCATAGCTGGAAAATCGCAATTTTTCTTGAAAATCACTCCACAAAAGCGGTACTTACGCTTTCGGAAATGGCAGTGATCTGCTGTATCCAGATTTTCTCAGGCTGAACCTGTTATTCTGAGATTCTATGATACTGAAGATCATATGTTTCAGCTAGCATGCCATCTATCCATGTAAGCTTCGGGTCACTGGAGAACTAGCTTTGGTTTACCCTCAGGGCCAGATTAACCATAAGGCACTGTAGGCACATGCAGGGCCGTTTCTTGGGCAGGGCGACCGCCCTGGGTGCAGACTGGCAAGTAGAAGGGGGCGCAGGCAGAGGGACATAACCGCTAGGGAGCTGGTGACGTGCCATGCTGCCAAATGTAAGAAGAAAGAAGATTATCAGCGCAATCGCCTTCCTTGACTCCTCCTGGGCTGCCTGCATCAGACGTCAAGTCATCATCACGTCACCACTGCGTGATGACACCTGATGTCCTGTAGTGGTATTGCAGGCTGTCAGTGCGCGGCGCCCATGGAGGGGTTGGCTTTCCAGGCTCTCTTCCTGGTCCCTGCTTCCTCCTGGATGAGTCACTAGTAAGTAGGCAGATCTACTTGTGATCTGTGGCTGTGTGACTGTCCCTAAAGAGTAAGGGTTCATGGGTGTGGGGGGGGAAGGGGTGCAATTTTTACATCCTCGCCCTGTGTGCAATTTAGCCTAGAAACTGCCCTGGACACATGCCTACAGGCGCCTGATGATGGAAAGGCGGCTCCCTCCCCTCCCTAGTGCCTCCCTCTCTCCTTCCCTATGCAGAGTCCTGAGCTGAGTGTAAATGAGAGGTTGTCACTGACAAAATAAAACAGTAGTGTGGTTCCACCCCTACAAATTATTCCACAATTCAATGTATACAAACAAACAGGTTTTTTTTTTATGAACCAACGTTCTCTTTTATTCTTAGATATTTTCCTTCAGAAAGCAGGTGATGAGCGTAGGTATGACATCAGACCTTCATTTCACATAAAAATGCCTGACACGTGTTTCACGGTCATAAGCCGCTTCCTCAGAGGCACACCACAAACAAACATCCAAAGTCTAGGACATAAGCACCATCTGAAGTTATCTGAAGTAAGTGAAAAGAGATACCCTCAGCGCCGATCCCAGTGTCAATGGGCTGCAAGAGTTTTTTGTTTTTTTTAATTCAAACAAGAAATCCAGATTTCCCATTTTTATTCAATAAAAATCAATTGGGAAAGATGGATTGGTCTGGTCCATTTTTATGAAAATTGAATAATTTGTGTGTGATAGATTTGTCAATTTTATTAATATATACAACCAAGCAATTTTCGCTGAGTTGTCAATCATTTTTTTCATAACTGGGGAAAAAGTGTGTGTGTGATGAAGAAAAGCTCCCGTGGGGGGTACTCACCCCGGTTGGTTGAAGCCTCCGGATTCTATCGAGGCTTCCCCCGTCCTCCTGTGTCCCACGGCGGCGGCGAAAAAGCTCCTGAAATGGCGGGGATGTAAATATTTACCTTCCTGGCTCCAGCACAGGCTCAGTATCATCTCTCCGCTCGAAGATAGGCGGAAATAGCCGATAGCTGTCGGGCTGCTCTACTGCGCAGGCGCATGTCTCCAGACCCGACAGAGATCAACTATTTCCGCTGAGAGCCACAACAGTGCCCCCGCTGGAGCCAGTGAAGGTAAATAAATGTAGCTTGTCAGGCTTGTCGAGCACGGATTGCGGGACTCTTCGGGGGAGCCAGCGCTGGATTGCCTGCAGCTACAGGGATGGGGGAAGCCTCATAGGGACCCTGAGGCTTCCCCCTCCTGAGGTAAGTAGCCCCCAGGGGAACTTTTTTTTTTGTTACAGAGTCTCTTTAAAAAATTGTATGGTGTGTGGCCAAGAGACACCTGTAGCTGCCTATGATGGCCAAGGGAAGTAAGGTAGACGTGAAAGATGGGCTAGCCAGCATACTTGCAGTGCGTTTCAGCAGAGTTTGGAGGTTCATGGAGGGTGCAGTCTAGGATGCCAGGACATCTGTGCCTGCCCGGCCGGCTGTGAGGTAAATCCGGGCCTGCTTGCCCTAGGTTTTATTTCTACTAGCAGAAAAAGAATGTGTATTGAAGGCTTTATTTTCTTTATTTTCATAATTAGGATAGTAAATTTTGCTTTGAAACTGAAGCCCCTCTTTTCTGGGCAGAAGTAAGCATTTGGCTAGCAGCTTGTGATGGTTTCAATGTGCAATCTAGTTAATTTCTGTGTACAAGAGTCATTTAAACAGGATGAACATTCACACTCGGCAACGCAAAACGCGATCATTTGCAGTGTTTTGCGATTTTTGGGGGAGGCATTGCGGTTTGCGATTCTCATTCTAGTGAATGAGCAACGCAATTGCAGGGAAAATGATAGATGCAGATTTCTGGCGATCGTCAGAAATGGCAAACGTGCCACAATCGCTGCAGTGTGAGTAATCCCATAGGACTATGATGGCTAACTTTGGCACTCCAGCTGTGACAAAACTACAAATCCCATCATGCCTCTGCCTCCCCGAGTTATGCTTAGAGCTGTCAGTGTTGCAATGCCTCATGGGACTTGTAGTTCCAACACATCTGGCGTTCCAAGGTTAGCCATCACTGCCATAGGATGACTCATACAGCAGTCCTTTGCTGATCGATCAGCAAAGTGTGAATCACGGGCAAAAAGAGTGTGACTGAGGTCTCTGTCTCAAGATGAAGTTGAGTTCTCTCTCTTAACCACCTGAGCGGTCTGGACGAGCTCAGCTCGTCCAACACCGCCGGAGGTCGCCGCTCAGGCCCTGCTGGGCCGATTTTCATCAAATAAAAAGCAGCACACGCAGCCGGCACTTTGCCAGCCGCGTGTGCTGCCTGATCGCCGCCGCTCTGCGGCGATTCGCCGCGAGCAGCGGCGAAAGAGGGTCCCCCCAGCCGCCTGAGCCCAGCGTAGCCGGAACAAAAAGTTCCGGCCAGCGCTAAGGGCTGGATCGGAGGCGGCTGACGTCAGGACGTCGGCTGACGTCGATGACGTCACTCCGCTCGTCGCTATGGCGACGATATAAGCAAAACAAGGAAGGCCGCTCATTGCGGCCTTCCGTGTTTATTCTGGGCGCCGGAGGCGATCGGAAGATCGCCTCCGGAGCGCCCTCTAGTGGGCTTTCATGCAGCCAACTTTCAGTTGGCTGCATGAAATAGTTTTTTTTTTTATTTAAAAAAAACCCTCCCGCAGCCACCCTGGCGATTTAATCAGAACGCCAGGGTGGTTAAAGCAAACCTGTGAAGTGTTGTGTTTTTCTTTTTAAATTGTATTTATTTTTGCCAAATATTAGTGAAACAGCTGCTTTGGGTGCATGGTGCTGGACATGTAGCATCTGACTTGGCCGCCGCAATAGCACTAGTGCGATGGCCGCACCTCAAATTACTTCTCCCACCGAGTTGCTACAACTCGGAAGGAGAACAGTATTTTACGCCGCTGGGAATTTGAATGGCAGCAGGGAGAGACGTCTTTCAGCTCACCCTGCACCCAACTCACCGGCGTCCTACATATACACACACAATAAGATACTTACCTAAGTAGAGGGTAGGGCTGGTGCTACAATTAAGGCAATTTCCCTAGCGCCCCAGTGTTTGCCGAGGCCCCCAAGGATCCTCCATTGCCCTTTTAAAAATGGTTTGTTCTGCCACGGCCGCTGTATACTGTGGCATGTGTAGTGGCCACCATTACACATGCCACAGTACGCATCAGCCGTGGTGGGACAAACTGTCACAGGAGTGAGTCGGCAGCAGCAGGCAGGGAAGAAGGGCAGGCCGCAAGGTTCATACATTACCTGATCCGCAGCGTCCACGCTCGTTGTCATCATGGGTTCCCTTCCTGGTGATGGTGTGTCAGATGGTTGGCCGCAGCGGCACTCTCCCCAATGTGAGGCAGGCATGTGCCAGGAGAGAAGGGGCACCCTGCTGTCGCCAGGTTGGACGCTGTTGTCTCTGACTCACTGCATCTTGGTAAGACAGTGATGCCGTTGCTGCAGGGGATAGGTAATAACTAATTGCAGCTGGCTAGCAGGTAATTACTTGTGGGGGCACCATCACCAGGTCCAAGCAGGGGCGTAGCAATAGGGGTTGCAGAGGTTGCGACCGCATCGGGGCCAATGGGCCAGAGGGGCCCCGAAGGGCCCTCCCTCAACTACAGTATTAGCTCTCTATTGGTCCTGTGCTCATAATAATCACTTCTATAGAGACTTTGAATAGTAGTAATCATTAGCACACTGTTCCTTATCCCCTGCTTGCACCTCTGACACTGTGGTTGCCATTGGCAGGTTTTAGTGCGCCGTATCAATTGTTATGTATAGAGTGCTTGGGGGGCCCCATTGTAAAACTTGCATCGGGGCCCATAGCTCTTTAGCTACGCCACTGGGTCCAAGCCACCACGTGGTGGAAAAACTGTGGGGGGACAGGGGTCCACTGGGCCACCAGGGAACACTGTGGGTGAGGGTGGGGTAGAGCGCGGGGAACCGCTATGGCTGGCTGACTTTGCAGGGGGCGAGGTAGGGGCTCCCAAGTTACCTTTGCCTTGAGGCTTCCCCTTCCACCAGGCTCTTCCGGCACTGGGAACCCCAAAGCTCGCAGCCGCACTCACATATGAGAACGAGCACAGATGCATTACTCAGGCGCAAAACGGCTCGCACCTGTACACTAGCATGGAGGCCCCACTTGGGCTTTATCCGTAGACCCTGAACAAGCATGCAGATCAAAATGTTTCATAGCTGCATGCTTGTTTCGGCTGTGTAATTCAGACTCTACTGCAGCCTAAGACCAGCAGGTCAGCCAGGTAACTGGTATTGTTTAACCACTTCCCTACTAAGGGTTTTTTTCCCCCTTTTGTACCAGAGCAATTTTCACCTTTCAGCGCTCCTTCCATTCATTCACTAATAACTTTATCACTACTTAATACAACAAAACTGTCTATATCTTGTTTTTTCACCACCAATTAGGCTTTCTTTGAGTGGTACATTTGCCAAGAATTATTTTATTCTACGTGCATTTTAACAGGAGAAATAAGAAAAAAATTGAAAAAAAAATATTTATTTCTCAGTTTTCAGCCATTATAGTTTTAAAATGAAACAGGAAGAACAGAGATTCGAACCCAGGTTTTATCCCACTGTGGATAAAACCTGCATATTTTATTTGCCCATTTGTCCCGGTTATTGCAACGTTGAACATGTGTCCCTAATGTAATGTATGGTGACAATATTTTACTTGGAAATAAAGGTGCATTTTTTCTGTGTTGCGTCCATCACTATCTACAAGCCCATATTTTAAAAAAAATAACAGCAATATACCCTCTTGACATATGTAATAAAAAATAAAAAGTTAAGTCCCTAAGGTGACTGTTTATGTATTTTTTTTGTCTTTTTTCCTTTTAATGCATATGTTTTATTTGGGTAACTATCGGAGCGTGTGGGAGGTAAGGGATTCCTTTTAATAGTATGTATGTGTATTTTAGAAAAAAAATGTATGTGTAACGATCGGTGAAGCACAGAGAGGATCTGATTACCGGTGATCTGCAGTATCACGGGGAATGCAGATGTATGCCAGATTATAAGTGATCTGCAGTATCACCGATAATCCGATATACTAGCTAACCTCTGTTCACCTGAGTAGTGTAGTGTTTGGTGTAACAGTAACACTTAGAGGAATAGGCCTCAGAGCAGTAGGTAGTACTGCACGGATTCCTTCCGAGGCCTGAACTCTCCAAGACGGGAAGAGACAGGCTGAGAAAAGGAAGGATATCAGAGAGTGACACTCTGGAGGAAGTGTCACTAACTGGACAGGGAACCGCCTCTTACAGTAAGGTCGGCTCTCGAGGTCTGACAAGCCAGGTCATGCACACACGGACAGATAAGGTACAGTATCGTAAGGCAAAGGCGGAGTTAAGGTACAGGCAGGGTTCGGCAACAGGGTATCAGAAATATCGAGGTACAATATCAGGAGGCAGAAGCAGAGTCTAAGGACGAGCCGGGGTTCGGCAACAGAGTATCAGAAATATCGAGGTACAAGATCAAAGTTCAGGAGGAAAGTCAGGCAGGCAATAGGTCATAACAGATAATCACAGTCAAACTAGTACTTTAGCTATCAACAGAATCTAGCTAAGTGTAGGATTACAGCTCCAGCTGGTCCCGGCACACTTGCGGATCTGACTACGGATCTGGGTGCTCCCACGTATGTGATCGCACGCCAGACACCAGAGGAATGACCAGGTAGCGGTATATATACACAGATGACCCCCCCAGCACCTCCCTAAGTGCTGGACCAATCACGAGTGGAGCCTGGTCAGCTGACTCCTTTCTGGCTATCATAAATCTTCTGCCTGAGTGCGCGCGCGCGCGTCACTCTGAAACCAGGGGGACTACGAGTCCCAGCCACAGCAACCCCGCTCTGCGGTGTCTCCGCAGCGGGGGTATGCGCGCTAACCGCCGCGTCCAACGCGGCGGTTTCTCCGCGCTCCATGGGTCCTTGCACGGAGACAGCCGCCTCATGCTGAGAGGAGGCGGCTGCCTCTCCGTGTGTGGCGCCACCGTGCGCGGAAAGAGCCGCCTGCCGCTGGCTCATGGCGGCGGCTCTTCCGCGTTTTCTTACAGTATGTAGGTGTAATTTTACTATTTGGCCATAAGATGTCCTCGCACATTATTTTCCTGAGCGTACTATTAGTTTGCGAACAGGAAGCAATGTGTGGGCGTGTACCTTACTTTGTTACAATGACCGCAGGCATCTCATTGATGCCAGCGATCATTGATACCGGCACTTTGATCCGTGAATGGGAACTGTATCCTTGATCTCCAGGTTAAAGGGCGGCAATGAGTACCCATAAGGAGCGAGCGCCGGCCGTATACGGCAATAGATGCATATCTATGCCCCTGGACAGGAACTGAAGTCCTGCGGAGCGTATACATACTGTGCAAACGGCATAATTAGTTACAAGGAAACAAATATGGCTTCCGCCATATCCCTCTCACTTCAGGTGTACTTTTACACTAGATTTCTTTTTTTACCCAGAATCGTGTACAGATCTCATCAAGTGTTCCAGCAATTGCATGCATTCTTCCTGTGGTTCTAAAGTTTACCAAGCGGCACATGTGCAGAAAAGCACGACTGGACGCCACTGGCCAGATTAGCGGAGGTGATAACTGGAGAACAGAGCAGCCCGAGAGGACGGCGAGGCAGCCCAGGCACCACATGGGACTTGAGGAAGCCCCATGTAAGTATAGGTACAGCACTATTCAATGTCTCAGGGACACTTTAAACTCCATATCTCACTGGTGTTAAAAATTTGCATATATTCAGCAGTGATGCACTGGGAGACATCTCAAGCTCACTCCAACCTGAATTATCGCAAATTCTTTCTGTTTTAAGAAAGCAAACTTTTGGTTTTCTTGGTGTTAAAAAATAGATATATAGCTAATCTGTACTATTGTTATGTGACCACTAGGTGGCATTCAATGACCACATTTTTACACATTTGGAAGCTGGTCTCCTATTCATACATACAGTACAGTTATAAATGACAACATGAAAAGGAACAAGTGTACTGTTAAGAACATCTCTGCAATGACGTGTCATCTCTCAGCTGTGACATCATTTAAACTCTGTGTTTGAAGCCCAGTTTTGGGGGAAAATATTTTAGGCAGTAAAGGGTTAGAATATATTTATTTTTATGTTTATCTTTGAGTTGTACCAGCAAGCAAGTCCTTTTTTTTTTTTTACCAAAAATGATATATGTACATATATTTAACTTACCACTTCAGCCTACAGCTTCGAAAATCTTATGCATCCAAGCAATGTTCACCTCCCATTCATTCGCTAATAACTTTATCGCTACTTATCAAAATTAATTGATCTATATCTCGTTTTTTCCGCCACTAATTAGGCTTTCTTTAGGTAGTACATTTTGCTAAGAGCCACTTTACTGTAAATACATTTTAACAGGAAGATTAAGATAGAAATGGAAAAAAAACATTATTTCTCAGTTTTTAGCCATTATAGTTTAAAATTAATACATGCTACAGTAATTAAAACCCATGCATTTTATGTGCCCATTTGTCCCGCTTATTACACCATTTAAATTACGTCCCTATCACAATTTATGGCGCCGATATTTTATTTAGAAATAAAGGTGCATTTTTTCAATTTGCGTCGATCACTATTTACAAGCTTATAATTTTAAAAAATGTAATAAGATACTCTCTTGACATGTATATTTAAAAAGTTCAGACCCTTAGGTAACTATTTATGTAGTTTTTTTTTTTTAATTGTAATTTTTTTTATTATTTTTTTTAATACAAAAATGTATTTGGGTAATTTTAGTTTGGGAGGTAAATAGCCAATTTTAGATGTAAAATAATGTATTTTTTATTCAATACAGGTATGTGGGTGCAGTTTAGTATTTGGCCACAAGATGGCCACATTCAAAAAGTTCCTAGATGCGAACGATGTCGCATCTAGGAACTAAAATGAAGAGAAGTTGTTTCCTGGGGGCAGAAATACCACGCTCTCTGATGAGAAAGCGTCGGTATTTCTGCCGGGGACTTGGATCGGTGAATGGGAATTATATTCCCATTCACTGATCGGGGGGGCAGCGGGAGGTAGCGGGGGCGCGCGCAGGCGCGCGCCCGATCGCGCGCAACACACGGCTGCAGCACCACTGCCTATCTGGACGGATATATGCGTCCAGATATGGCGAAGTGGTTAAACACATTACTGGCAAAGATGGCTTTAGTATATTAAGCCTTATGCCTTGTACACACGAGGCAATTTCCTGTCAGTTCGATGGGTCGAGTTAAAGGGACTCCGAGCAGTGCAGAAACTATGGAAAGATGCATATCATTTTAAAGCTCTCTTTCTCCTCTTTCCAATGATATATAAGCCGCCGCCCTACGCCTTTTAGTTTTCTCTATTTTCGCGATCGAAATCGGGGCCACAGCAATTTCAATCGCGAAGATAGCGAAAACTAAAAGGCGTAGGGCGGCGGTTTATATATCATTGGAAAGAGGAGAAAGAGAGCTTTTAAATTATATGCATCTTTCCATAGTTTCTGCACTGCTCGAGTCCCTTTAATAATTTCCGGCATGTCCAATCTGCTCCCAATCACAATTACAATGCCTGCAGGAGCTTTTCTCCTGAACGCGTTATATGCCCTGCGGCGTGTCGTCGGGATTTAGCGGTGCGACGCAATCAGCGGTAGTAGTAATGAATCAACCCGGCGGGAAAACGTTGGCTCCCGACAATTAAAAGCTCCCCCATGCGTCGAACCGCAACGCATCAAACGCAGCACCAGGTGTGAAAGGTAAATTGAAAGTCTATGGACTTTCCTTTTACCTTAGTTAACATAAAGTTTCGACTTTGCGTTAAAACGCAGCAAATGGGCTCTGGTGTGAAAGAGCCCTCAAGAACGGGATCGATTTTTCAGATCAGTCCTGCATAAAAATTGATCCCAATTCAACCCGTTAATCTGACTGGAAATTGCTTTGTGCATATCAGCCATTAGGTCATTTAAAATTACAGTATAAATTAAATTACAATGGATTATCACGTCGGTTTTTTTTACCCAGGAAAGACAGTTTTGTTTCATTACACCCTTCCCCAAATCCTCCTGTGGTTGGTGATTAAGAGATTGTGTACCTCTCCACAGCCCTGGTCAGGCTGGTAAACAGTACAGGGCCATAATGCCCTTTACATTTCTAAACTCAACTCGGCCATCCAAACATTTGTTTTGGGTTTGGCAATCCTTTTCTGGAATCTACAGCAATATTTAAAAAGTTGTTAATGATTGACTATCACTAACAGTGACGGGATCTCCAGACTTTCTGCTCATCTGCAAATGTCAGCGAGGTGCTGGGATATCCGTCCCCAGCAGTGGAAAACATGGGGATTTCTATGTATGTAGGTCTTCTGGCATTGTACTGTGTATCATCGTTTGTCCGCGACACAGTGCAACATGAGGACTTTACGTATCTGCACAGGTAGGTCCATCTCAAACAACTTTGCTTCCATTATCATGTTTTATTAGCTTATAGTTGGAATAATGCAATTATGTCCAAAAGACAAGATCATTTGCTGTCCACAGAACCTTTATATCATGCTTTTCTCCTGGCGTACTCAAAGTGCAAGAGCTTCAGCCACTAGGGTGCGCTTTATAGGCAGTAGCGGTGTTCGGGAGTCTTGCCCAAGGTCTCCTCACTGAATAGGTGCTGGCTTACTGAACAGGAAGAACAGAGATTCGAACCCAGGTCTCAGGGCCGGATTTACCATAAGGCACTATAGGCAAGTGCCCATAGGCGCCTGATGATGGAAAGATGGCTTACTCCCCTCCCCTAGTGCCTCCCTCTATGCGTGAGTCCCAACCGGAGCGTAAATGTGAGGTTACTCTCCCAGACTGAACCCGACTGAGCAAGTTACCGGGGCTGATTGCGGCTGAACGGCAGACCGCTGGAGCACGGCGTGGGACACAGGTGTCTTTATGCAGCAGAAGGAAGCCGCGGGTGAGTATCAAATCTTCTTTTAGTTACAGCTCTGGTACACTTTAACCAATATACTATCCAACCACTGTTCAGATAGGACAGTGGCTGTACTAGACTAAATCTGTATAGCTTCCTTATGACTGATATGTTTTTCTCTCCACTGGTTACTTGCAAAATGGATTGCTCTGAAAGCTTCTAAAGTCCCCTATAACATGGACCCCAGGTGATCTGATCAGCTTCCTCGTGATGTAGTCCAAAATTGTGGCAAGGCTGGATTGGTGGAAACAGGAAATTTGAACGCCATAGATGCCGCAAAAGTTTAAGCATCCTATAGGTGCTCATGTTAATAGCGGCTGCAAATTGAAATTTGGGTGCCACTATACAAACTGCAGTTACAAATAGTGGGCACAAGCCCCGGGGCCCAGTAGTTTATCAAGCGCTTATGCTGTCTAAATTTCGGGTGCTCCACTCAGTCTAATAGAAACAGCGTTGTTACGGCTGAGGACTATGATAATGACTTCAGTGATGTGCTGCTGCTCTTCTCTGTCCAATCAGTAGGCAGAGAAGGGTCTTGTTACCAGGGTGTGTTGCTTAGTTTCATAGGAGGAAATGCAGCTTATGGAGCAAATTAAACTGACTGAATTGTGTGGCTGGTTTGTCTGATTAACACAATCTGGCTGATCAAAATGACAAACCCGTTTGCAGGTAAGGCATGTCCCATACCACCAGTATACTTACTGTATTTAACTCATGTACATCACCTTACTTTCAAGGCAGAATGGGCAGTCTGTAAAATGTTGATTGAAGCAGAATGCGACAATCTGCTAATCATTTAAGCCTCATTAGTAATTAAAAAAATATATGAAGATAACATCAAACGTTGAAACCGAGAATTGTTTTGTTTGTTTGACAAATGTAGGGTAATTTGAAGCCAAAGCTAGCAACCTTTTTCAAATAAATTGGAATGACATATTATTTACCACTGTGTGGCATGTCCTATACACTCAATAAACAAAAAGTTTAATCTCCCATTCTTGCATGATACTGCATTTCCATTGCCAAATTCTTTGGACAGGGGCATAACAATAGCCCCCGCAACCCCACCATCACAGGGGGGCCCAGGGCCCTCACCTGTGTTAATGTAGGGCAGCAAAGCCATACATTACTGGCTTCTGGCAGCAGGACAGCTCCTCCACACTTCTCTTGACTGTGCAAGGTCCATACCGCACCATGTGACTTTCCCCTGCATGTTACATGACATACAGGGACTGCAGTCATGTGGTGCAGCCAGCACCGGGTAATGACTGGGTCCGCCACACCCTGCATGAACACAGGAGTGGGCCCCACCAGCCCCTTTGATTGAGGGGCTGTGTGTGTGGGGAGGGGGCCCGTCCAGCAAATCTCTGCAGAGGGAGCGCAGCTCACTGTAGTTAGTTCTCTGGTTTTGGATTCTACATTTGTATTTTTTTCCCTAAATGCTGTTGTTATATGTGCAGAATGTGATTTGCTTTGTGTTACTGAAAAAACCAAGGTCTTTTCTGAAAAATAGGTCTGGATGGCAGCATATGTTACTTCAAATCCGGTATCTTTCATTCAGTATTAAAATGTAAAAAATTATCAATGCCGTGTACACTAATGGACTCCCAAACCTTCAATGCTATCTTCTAAACTGAGCCCTGATAATGTGCATCGCCCCCTTAAATAATTACTTTGCCCCCTCAAACAGGTGGGGTGGCAGAGGAGAGAGAAGTGGGAGCAATGGGCACAGTGGTGGGGAAGGGGGGACGTCTCGCCCCCTTCCTTCACCTTGGGGCTCCTCCTCTCTCTCACTCCCCCCTCCAGATATCAGCGGCTGGCAGCGGCGATAGGACACTTCCTCTCAGCGCGGGAGAGTGAGAGATCTGTGCGCTGCTTCTCTGGTCTAGACTAGACCAGAGTAGTGGCGCACAGATCTCTGTCCAGCGCTGGGAAGAGAGGAAGTGTTCTAGCGTCGCTGCCAGACGCCCACCGCTCATATCTGGAGGGGGGAGCGAGAGAGGGGGAGCTGTCCCCCCTTCCCCACCGCTGTGCCCATCGCTCCCTCTTCTTTATGCTGCCACCGCACCTGGGGACATCTATACTCTATACACCTGGCTATACTGGGAGTCGGTACATGGTAAGTCCTGACCACATATACTGGGGGCACCTATACACCTGGCTATACTGAGGACACCTATAGATCTGGCTACATAGACTGGGGACATCTATACCCCTGGCTACATATACTGGGGACATACACACCTGGCTACATATACTGAGGACATATACACCTGGCTACATATACTGAGGACATATACACCTGGCTACATATACTGAGGACATATACACCTGGCTACATATACTGGGGACATATACACCTGGCTACATATACTGGGGACATATACACCTGGCTACATATACTGGGGGCACCTATACACCTGGCTATACTGAGGACACCTATAGATCTGGCTATAGATCTATACCCCTGGCTACATATACTGGGGACATACACACCTGGCTACATATACTGAGGACATATACACCTGGCTACATATACTGGGGACATATACACCTGGCTACATATACTGGGGACATATACACCTGGCTACATATACTGGGGACATATACACCTGGCTACATATACTGAGGACATATACACCTGGCTACATATACTGGGCACATATACACCTGGCTACATATACTGGGGACATATACACCTGGCTACATATACTGGCTACATATACTGGGGACATATACACCTGGCTACATATACTGGGGACATATACACCTGGCTACATATACTGGGGACATATACACCTGGCTACATATACTGGGGACATATGCACCTGGCTACATATACTAGGGACATATACACCTGGCTACATATACTGGGGACATATACACCTGGCTACATACACTGGGGACAATTATACATGCATTTACTGGGGAAACGCTGTCTGTCATTACCTGCATTTACTGGTGAAAGGCTATCTGTCATTATGTGCATTTACTTCATATTTTTTTTATGTAACTACATTAGCTGGTATAACTACATTGCAGTTAGCCCCACCGACATGATGTCATGACGACGCCCAATTCTTTGCCCTTTCCCCGTCCGTGATGCCCCCTCCCCATTTTTGACTGCCCCCTCATTTGTGCCTGTCTAGAACCAGCTTTGATGGCCATATAATACTGGCTTTTTGGGGGGTGAGGAGGTGTCCCAAGAACTAAAAAACCTTTAAAAACAGTTTAAAATTGTAAGAAGAGGCTTACCTCAATGATGAATAATCGCTTACGTAAAATATATAAATGTATTATTTTTCAACACTTTAAAAACAACCCATTTCACGGGTATTTCTTGCTTCTTCAGGTCAATATAGTGTCTGAGTTGCTCCTAGCCAGTTTCAGCAACCTTTGGAACGTGTTATCTTAATTGTTCAGTTTTTTTTTTAATCTATTGCTAGTTACTGATGTAAGCCTCTTCTTACCATTTAAAACTATTTGAATGTGTTTTATAGTCCTTGGGGTTCCTCCTTTCTACCAATATTGTCCATCCCACATTCCTGCCGGGCAGGAAGTACATTACTGGGATTCCAGTCTGTCCACTCATACACGCCGCATAGCACCGCGCTCCCATCATGCACACTGCCTGCATCGCCCATTGACTAACATTTCTGCAGAATCTCTGCGGCAGGCACGGATCATACTGTAACATGCTGCAGCCTTTGCATGGCATTGCGACGATTTGGATATTACCACCAGCATGCCGTGTCGTGAGAAGTGTGCTTGGGGGTAATATTCGGCTCTTCTCTCTCTTTTATTCCTCATCTTTACTCCCTAACCAGCTCCTGCCATCTCCAACTCAAAAATATATCTCGCATCCGTCCCTTTGTCACTCAAACACAACCAAAATGTTAATACATGCTCTTATAATTTCTCGTCTGGACTACTGCAACATACTACTTTGTGGACTACCTTCTAACAGACTGGCCCCGCTCCAATCTGTACTGAACTCAGCTGCTCGTCTCATTCATCTTTCTTCTCGATCTTCCTCTGCTGACCCTCTCTGTCAAGCTCTTCACTGGCTGCCAATTAACCAGAGGATCCAGTTCAAACTCCTAACCCTAGCCTACATAGCTCTCCACAATCTCTCTCCCCGGTACATATCCCCACTAATTTCCAGATACAAACCCAATTGCAATCTCAGATCTGCACACGATCTTCTGTTGTCCTCCTCTAGAATCACTTCCTCACATTCATGCTTCCAAGATTTAGCACGTGCTTCACCCCTTCTCTGGAATGCCCTCCCACAACACATC
Organism: Hyperolius riggenbachi; assembly: GCF_040937935.1. Taxonomy (NCBI): domain Eukaryota; kingdom Metazoa; phylum Chordata; class Amphibia; order Anura; family Hyperoliidae; genus Hyperolius; species Hyperolius riggenbachi. The sequence goes on from NC_090651.1 coordinate 61,153,746, forward strand.
CGTCACTCGCCAACCTTTGTTACCTTTAAACGCTCTCTAAAAACTAATTTGTTCCGACAAGCATATGCTCTACCTTAGGCCACTTCCCTTTGTCCTAAGGCCAAACTGCACTCCTACTAGGTATCCTAAAACACACTGCCTTTATATATTTTATCGTATACTACCCCTCCTTTTGTTCCCCCCCCCCCTTCCCCCCATCTCCCCCTTTTGTGTCTTGGAAATCATTATACATTTTATTCATCATGTTACTTTTATCACTGTCATTACCAATTCTGTATTTTGTATTCTGTGGCCTCAATGCACGGAGCATTATCAAACGTTTATCAAACATTTTATCAAACGTTTGATAATTTACCTCATGGGTAAAATCTTATTTTGAATTCACTAAGGTGTTATATATTTGTTGAACGTTTTATCGGTAAAACATTCGATAAATATATAACACCTTAGTGAATTTAAAATGAGATTTTACCCATGAGGTAAATTATCAAACGTTTGATAAAATGTTTGATAAACGTTTGATAATGCTCCGTGAATTGAGGCCTGTATGTTGTATCATTTTTGGTATTTTGTCACTAATTATGTATCTTGCATATTGGTGTACACCATTGTCTGTATTATTATGTACCCCATGTTTGTTTCTTACTTTGTACAGCGCCACGGAATATGTTGGCGCTTTATAAATCAATAATAATAATAGAAGTCTCCATAGACTTGCATGGCCCTTGCGACAGGGAAGAATTAGGGCTGGTTCACACGGGCGTCTGCTGAGCTTTCGCTTGGCGCCGTGTTCAAACGTCAGCGTTTAGACGCTAGCTTTTGAAGGCTTTTGGGAAGCGTTCAAGGCTAGTTCTGGTCTCTGCTATTGTTTCCTGCCGTTTACTGCCTCTGAATGCAACATGTTACTTTCGAGACTAGGCGCAACGCCGGGATCTACCGCCACGCTTTCAAGAAAGCCTGCAAAAGCCAGCTCTAAACACTCCCACTCACTTGAATTGGACGGCGGTAGATCCCAAAAAACGCAGCGTCTGAAACGTCGCGTTAAACGCCACAAAAACTCCCATGTGAACCAGCCCTAACTCGGTGCGATGGAATGTGCAAGGAGCCTGAAGTGTTTAAAACTACTTACAACAGTTTATACAATATTGTAACATTTAGCTACAAAAATATGTGCAGTAATAAAAAAGTGCCATATATTTTGTGCATGACAACAACTTTGTATCTCTGAAACATTGTAACTCAAGTTGTTTGTAAGTAATGGACTGTCTGTACTACACCTAATGGCTACTGCGTGCTTTTCTATCTTCCACTGGGATTTTTTTCTACAGGGAATAATATGGCAGCCACTATACACCCCCGAATTAAGGTTTTCTTTTAACTTTACGAGTCTGCCAGGACAAATATACAAACTGTAACACAAGCCATAAGCAGGGATGCTCGGATACCCCTTTTCAAAATCCAAATTGATCCGGATCCGGATACCCAGATATCCGGATCTGAATCGGATATCCGAATCCGAACTTTGTTATCCGAGTAAACGCCGATATCCGAACCCAATATCCGTCCAGATTCGGACATCCGGATAGAAAACCGAAAGTGACCTGAAAATGGCTTAAAATGCTTCCAAAAGTCTTTTTCAAATGGTCAAAATCCCTTTCGGAGGGGTCTCTCTCTCTCTCTCTCTCTCTCTCTCTCTTTCTCTCTCTTTTTCTCTCTTTTTCTCTCTCTCTCTCTCAAAAGCGCTTGTGCAATGTTGCTCTATGTGAGAGTTCTCACATGAGCAATGAGCTTTCTTTCCGAGCGCAAACGCGGGTCCTGCTCCATTTCCTGAGCGTTTGCGCTTCAATGCAAGGTATAGGGGAAAAGCTCTTGAAAAAGCTCTTTGAAAAGCGATTTGGTGAACGCTTTTCAAAAAAGAATACGTTGTAATTATTCAGTTCCAGGTCAAAGAGTTCACTTCTTGCTTGTCGTCAGAAACAAAAGTACATAGAAAAGCGCTTAACAAAGCACTCAGCGCTTGCGATTGCACTGGCGATTTTATAATGTGAACAAGGCCTTAGTCTGTATCTTGTCACAGATTTTTGCTTCTTATCACATCCCCTTTGAGGTGCCATTTCCCCTATGTTGTGGTATTTTCGGACACCGCTCACTAGTCTTCACATGTAATCGTCAGGCTGTATGGAGTGTGCAGTGTGCTCTCGATCCTCAGGGAAAACGAAGCACGTTTAAATATTCGCTGTTAGTCTTTTTACCTTTCAGCACCGATAGTGCGTGACCAAATTATCCGACTGAACAGATGTAGCGCCAGTTTAATGACAGGAAACAAGAAAAGTTCTATAGAAACACTTTAACGCCTGACTGCGTCCATATGCTGGAAACATCATCGGCTCGCGTCTGTTCCGCTTTACTAACTGTGTCTTTTTTTTTTTTTATTGGAAAATGCTTGAATGTAAAATAGAGTGATATAAAGGTTACAGAGCCACAGGCACAACTCGGCACTGTTTGCTGAGAATTCCGGATGTTTCAGGGCATTCCTGACTGTCCAGCTGAACAACAAATTACAGCATTATCAGCAGATGAACAGTTCATTGGAATGGATAAGACATTGACCATTCAATGTCTGAGGGCACTTATGTATTTAATTAGTGAATTAAAGACTGTCTGGGTTAATTGATGAAAAAAACTAAAGAAAATTAAGGACTTGTCACTGCCAATTCATACTTTTGGCTGCAGTGCTTGTTTTAGGCATAGGCAAGCTAGGCAGATGCCTAGGGTGTAACGTGTTAGGAAGGGTTTGCAATGCTGACTTCCTGTGCTATTGTCAGATGCAGCATGTGTCTTGCAAGTAAATTTGGCACACACATAGTACATTACCTGGAATAACATATAGGATACTTTTTATCCCCATATCCAAAAAGTGGGCGGAGACAAATACAAATTTCAGTGGGAAAATGTAAACTGCAGCCATTCTTGCACTGTTCATGGTAGGGTTCTCAAACTTTGCACAGTTGGTCACTGGGTGACTGGGATTAATATTCAGAAGTGGGTGGAGCCTACAAAAGCCAATCAAAATTAACCTATTGATTTTCAAGTGGAATACTTCATTGCTGCCATTCTTGCACTGTTAATGGCACAAGCCTCAAACCTGGTACAGTTGGTCATTGGGTGACTGGAGTTTAAATTCAGAAATGGGGATGGAGCCACAAACAGACAATCAGATTTGTTTCATTTCAATGCAAATTATTGATGCCAAAGACTACAAAGCTCATAAACTTGGTTATTTAGTAATTGAGTAATTGTGTGTTAGAATTAGAAAAAGTGGGCAGATAGAGAAAGACTTGCACTGCACCAGTCTACATTTGCAGCAACTATGTAACTAAAGTAGAGCATCCCTTTTTTTTACTTTCTCTGCACATGTACCAGGCAGGTCACCCATCATATTTTCACCTTTTTAAGATAAAGTAGATTGTAAAAAGACAAACATGGCACAGAGAACAACTAAAAGACTATCTCCAGGAGAAGATTTTTTTTTTTCATTCTGGATAGTCAGTTAGTGCAGGTGTGGAAAATAAGCAACCATTCTCACTGCTCTATGCACCTAGCTACGCACATAGAAAGTGATTTTTAAAACAGTAAAAAGATTTTTTTAAACTTGTGAAACTGCTTTTCTTGTGGCTTTAATAATTCCCCTCTGCCTCTCATTCCCCATCTAATGTCATATGTTGGTGTGGTCAGATTCTCCAGAAGCGTGGACACTCCCATCCCCCGAGAATGCCAGATGAGCTCATGGTCTGATTGGTCGCAGTGTTTTCCATGCCTAGGTAGCAAGGTAAGCTTTGCTTTATCATCCCTCTGTTCATTGTGCTGGCTGATGTTGGGGATTAAAGATGTTATGTTTTTCCTGTTGCCAGTGGCGGAGCTAAGGAGCTGTGGGCCCCAATGCAAGTTTTACAATGGGGCCCCCAAAGCACTCTATACATAATAATTGATACGGCACACCAAAACCTGCCAAATGCAACTACAGTGTCAGAGGTACAGGAAGAGGATGGGAAACCATTTTTTAGTGATTACCACAATTCAAAATATCTATAGAAGTGATTATTATGAACACATGACCAATAGAGAGCTAATACTGTGGTTGAGGAAGGGCACTTTGGCCCAAGGGCCCCGATGCAGTCACTACCTCTGCAACACCTATTGCTACGCCCCCTGCCTGTTGCCTCTGTAGTACAATGAAATTCAAAGATAAAAACTGTAAATTCTGTGGACTGTGGTAAGTATCACATATTTTCTAAGCTCAGGAAAATCAGAGAGGGTTACTTAGGGAATGGTTAGTCCACTGCCTGACAGGTCTTGTGATGTCCCCTTGACGGCGGTCATCAAGCGACACTTCTTCCTGCCGGCGGGTATGCATGATGTCACACAGCGCTACACTTTGGAAGCAAACGAGACATCTGCGCGGGAGTCGTCGGGGATCTTAGCGATCTGATCCGCCGTGATGGTCATTGTGACGCTAAGCGGCTTTCGCCTGATTGTGTGTCTGTACCCATGGAAACTAACGATCGGCGCTCAAAACAAGTCAGTTGTCGGAAAATCGTCCTGAAAATCGCAACGTGGGTACACAGCTTTAGGAGACAATTAGGTGCTTACCTCGGGATTTTGGAAAGAGTCAACTCAGGTTGGATTTAGGCTCCTTTCACACTCCGGTGTCGTGGTACTCTCCCTTGCCGCTCCCCTGTTGCAGTGGCAATTAATGCCAATGAGACGCTATATAAATCAATAATAATAATGAGACAGGCCACGGTACGCGCGGTGCGCCATGATGCAACTGAAGAGTTTGGTTCAATACTGCAGTGCATTGCAGTCAATGGTAACGCAACAATCTTCATAGATAGTTGCGGTAGTGGTTATGCAAACATGTGCATACTGGCAAAGTCGTGTGACCATGGATGCTCATCTGGATTCCGGATACCCGAACTACCCAGACAATCCGAACTTTTTCTGCTATCCAAACTCTGATTCAGATTCCGGATATCTGTGTAAATCCGAATAGTACTATCCTAGTTAACTCGGATACCCATTTGAAATCCGGTATACTGAGTTTGGATATCCGAATCCGGATAGTGTAACCATGGAGATGACGTCCATGACGTCATTGAGCCAATCAGAGGGCTCCCAGCCTAAGCCCTAGCAACCAATCACAGAGGGAAACCCTGCCCAGCCCCTCCTGTATATAAAGTGGCGGCCATGTTGAGGAACTCGTCCTTGCTTGTGAATGCTCACTGAGAGACCTCTCCAGTACTGTTTGGCTAAGCAAGTGCATTATCAAGGGTGAAGCAGATGCGTGATCGGGAGGACATCTGGATCACCATGATGCTAGACCCACGGCTGAAGGGGAAGCTGGCTCAGTTCCTGCCTGCAGAAGGAGACCCTGTGCGCCAAATGAGGGAGTTGCAGCGGTCCCTGGTTCAGCGCTTGGCGGAAGCCTTCCCCCAGCTTCCCATCCCCCCCCTGCTGTCACAGTCCAGCCAACACAGCAGCAGGTGCCTGCGTCCAGCAGCAGCAGGCGCCCAACAAACCTGCTGTCTCTGACAAAGGCGCTCTACGCCATGCCAATATCACTGCCTACAGAGGAGGTGCCTGCAGCAGCATCACCCTCTCTAAGCCAGAACCAGCACCTGACCTGGATGGTGGCAGACTACATGGGGTCCTACAGCGGGCTTGACATCGACACCCCTGTGGACCGCTTGGATTACTTAGTCAAGCGCCTGGATATTTGGAGCGAACTGGTGCAGTACGCCCTGGAAGTGCTGTCCTGCTCGCCTTCCAGCGTGCTGTCAGAGAGGTGCTTCAGTGCAGCCGGTGGTGTGGTCACGGAGAAGCGCTCTTGTCTGTCCACCCAGTCTGTGGACAGACTGACGTTTCTCAAAATCAACCAGGCTTGGGTGGTTGGTGAATTCCTGGCCCCTGTTGTTGGCAAGAGGGGGACATGAAGTGGCTGGGAATCACTATGCCTGCCTTACCAGCATTTACCACCACAGCCTTCTGGCTCTGTCTTGACTAATAAGCCTGGTTCACAATTTTTTTTACAGCCATGGTACTAACACTAGGTGCCATGGTGAACTATCTATGCTGCCTGTCAGCCACACGTTACACTCCTTCTCCTCCTCCTGCCTTCTGCTGCCTGTGCTGCTCCCACCGTCAGGGTGCCACAGGCCACTGCTGCTGCTACCACCCTATATTTTGCTCATCATAGACGTTCCAACACGCTGGAATCCCACCCTGGCAATGTTGGAACATCTGGTTGAACAGAAGCGGGCTGTCAACCAGTTCTTGGCCAAAGCCACCATGGAGGCCACTTTGTCCGGGACCGGCACCACCCACCTCCCGGACATCATCCTCAGTGCTGATTAGGGGAAAATGCAGCTGGTGTGCTTGGTGCTGACACCCTTCCTGGAGACAACCAACATGGTCAGCCGGGACCGTGCGTCGCTGTGTGAGTGGGTGAACATTGAGTGCATGCTGGACAAGGCCCTTTATTCTCTGCTGGAAGTTGGAGAGGCAGCATTGATCCAGCAGGAGCAGCAGCCACCTGCACAGTCCACCTCTGTGCGGCAGGAGGAGTAGGTTGAGGAGGACTTGCAGTTTGAAGAGTTGGAGGTCCCTGACCATGAAGAAGAGGGGGCACAGCGGAGTGCCGCTGCATTGGTGCGGGGGTGGAGAGAGCAGGAGGAGGCTCAGGAGTCAGAGGTGGAGGAGGACAACACTGTTATCTCGGAGGGTGCCGAAGATGTTCCAGCAGAGATGGCAACCCTGTTCCCCATGGCAACGCACAGGCTGCAGTGCCTGCGCAGTGACCCAAGGGTGAAGCAGATGCGTGCTCGGGAGGATATCACCCTGATGCTAGACCCACGGCTGAAGGGGAAGCTGGCTCAGTTTCTGCCTGGAGGAGGAGACCCGGTGCACCGAATCAGGGAGTTGCAGCGGATTCTGGTTCAGCGCTTGGAGGAAGCCTTCCCCCAGCCTCCCACCCCCCCTGCTGTCACAGTCCAGCCAGCACAGCAGCAGGTGCCTGCGTCCAGCAGCAGCAGGGGCCCAACAAACCTGCTGTCTCTGACAAAGGCGCTCTACACCATACCAGTACCGCTGCCTACAGAGGAGGTGCCTGCAGCAGCATTACTGGGTCAAGCACCTGGATATCTGGAGCGAGCTGGCGCAGTACGCCCTGGAAGTGCTGTCCTGCCCGCCTTCCAGCGTGCTGTCAGAAAAGTGCTTCAGTGCGGCCGGTGGCGTGGTCACCGAGAAGTGCTCTTGTCTGTCCACCCAGTCAAATGAACCAGGCTTGGGTGGGTAGTTGGTGAGTTCCTGGCCCCTGTTGTTGGAAAGAGGGGGAAATGAAGTGGCTGAGTGGGAATCACTATGCCTGCCTTACCACCGCCCTGTACCACCACAACCTACTGGCTCCGTCTTCAGTAATAAGCCTGGTTAAATTTTTTTTACAGCCGTGGTACCAACACTAGGTGCCATGGTGATTATCCGAACACAATTGCTGTGTAATTTTTTGAAGGTATCTGGGATAACTGTGCTGTCCCAGTTGTGGGGAGGCCCCAACTGCGGCAGTACGACCGCTTCCTGGAACCACTCGTTTGTAATGTTTTAACTGTGCCGTGGTACCAACACTAGGCACCATGGTGAACTGTCTATGCTGCCTGCCAGCCCCACGTTACACACTTTCGCCTCCTCCAGTCTCCTGCTGCCTGTGCTGCTCCCACCGCCAGGGTGCCACAGGCCACTGCTGCTGCTACCACCCTATATTTAACTCAAAACACAATTGCTGTGTAATTTTTTTGGAGGTGTCTGGGCTGAAAACTGTGATGTCCCAGTTGTGCATTCGACTTTGGACAAAATGTGGGCCGCACGACCGCTGTCTGGAACCTAGTCCTGATGTTAATTTACAGCCTCTTTTTTTTTTTGTATTATAACTCCCTACATAAACAATTACAGTTTTTCTTTAAAATGCCTGCAGCGCTCAGCTGGGGTTCATTATACGGAAACACTGGGACCTCTTACGCCAGTCCTTCCCACAAGTTTATGAGTTTAGATATCCTCCACTTCTGTCCTTCAAAAGACCTCCCACGATTAGGGATAAAGTGGGACGAGACAAATATGGGACGACACCTGCAGCGACTGACTTGGCGAGCAAATTTGTCACTTATCCATGCTTAAGTTGCCATGCTTGTAGCCACATTGTGAAGGGTGATAGCTTCAATCACCCATCTTTGGGAACCGAGTTTAAGATCCGTGGACGCTATTCTTGCGATTCAACATATGTAGTATATCTCATAAAATGCCCTTATGGCTTAGTTTATGTCAGTATGACGACACAACCTTTACGTGTGCGTCTTTCATCACACAAGTGTGCGATGCGTGGCCAGAATCGGGAACAAGCAGTGTCGTCCCATTTTGTCGAGTTTCGACATTCAGTGTCACAACTTAGGATTCAAGTCATAGACAGCGTACCTAGGACGTTACGTGGTGGAGATGGATTGAAAGCATTGTTAAAATGTGAAGCAGGATGGATTAGACGTTTAGGAACTGTAGGTCGAGGAGGTTTAAATAGGGAGTACGATTTATCTTTTTGTATTTGAGATAAGTTGGGTCTGGGTGGCAATCTGGGCCAGTGTATCTTAGGCTGAGGTTTTTTTCTGCACTTTTAGGGATAATTTATGGGATGCATCTAGTATTTATATGCTGAGATAACATTTTTCTTAAGGTTATTCCTGTATTTCTCTATATCTTTCATGTGATTAATTGCTCTTGATGTGTATGTATGAGGAGTGAACATTCTGAGCTTTTCAATATTGCTATTTATATATGCTTTTTGAGTATATTTTTATGCGTTTTTTCACGTATTGCATTCATTTTTAATGCACTGTCTATTTTGAATTCTTCTGCATATTTTTATATATGCCACTCCCACAATTTTTACGCGTTCTTCTTTGTCGGTATTCATGCAGATGTCTTTACGCGTTACTTTCATGTTTTTACGCGTCTGAATACAATTTATGCGTACATTTTTACGCTTTTACGCGTTCTTCTTGTCGGTATTCATGCAGATGGTTTTACGCGTTACTTTCATGTTTTTACGCGTCTTAATACAATCTATGCGTACATTTTTACGCGTCACGTGACTTTTTACGCGTACACGCCAGTTCCCCATCAGGTCCGTTTTTTCCTATTGAGTGTGGTTTAGCAGCCGTCTTTTCTGTGGGGGTGTTGCTTGACAGTGATGTCACTTGTGGGATGTACTTCCTGTGTACTGAAGTTCCCCATCAGGTCCTCTACTTTTTGATCTGCTCTGATTGGTCACTTCTCAAGTTCTATTTGTGGATTGGTTAACATTTGAATGTGTAGCCATATAAAAGGAGGTATGTGAACACTGTCTGTCATTATGAGCTTGCAACTTGAAGAAGAAGCATGTCGCTTTGATACAGCGGGCTGTAGTTGCCTTCAGCTCTATTTTTGTCATGTGATTTTATTGCACAAATAAAAGAGCTATCTTTTTCACTTTGCTATTTTTGAACTTGATGAGCAACGTGTTCTAATCAGCTATAGCACGCTGGTGCTGGGTCAAACAACTTTTTGCGGCCTTTTTTTTTGTATTATAACTCCCTACATAAACAATTACAGTTTTTCTTTAAAAAAAAACATGATGCTTTATGCATCATTTACTATAAAATACGTTTTGGAAGCAATTTAAAGGCCACTTCCGGTTTTCAATCCAGATATCCGAATTAATTCGGATTTACCCGGATAATGGGTTCGGATACCCGGATCTATTCGGATACCGGAACGGTTCGGATTCAGATATCCGATTGGATCCGGATTTCTAGCTATCGGGATCCGAATGAATTCGGATTTTAAAAAGGGGTATCCGAGCATCCCTGCGCGTGACACACTTCCTGTCTGCAAGGGTGCATATGACTTAGTGGACAAATGCAAGCGATGTCTGACGTCACTTGAGTACATGTTTGGCGGGCATGCAGATTTCCCTGTGTTGGCGCTATCTGCTGCAGGGACAAGTCTCCATGCAATGGTGTTTTGCGGTAAGCTCTTTGCCACACGCAAAGCGCACTGCACCATGTGTGCGACCAGCCTTAAAGGGAACCTGAGATGGCCCTACAAAAAAAAAATAGATATACCCGGGGCTACCTCGAGTCCCCTTCAGGCCCGTTGGCTCACTCGTCATCCTCTTGGGCCGCCTCGATCCTTGGATATCCTGCCCGGTAAGTCCAATAGTTGCATTGTTCAGCATATGCGTTGTCCGGCTGTGCGCGACCCCTGTGGCCCTCCTGTTGCCAGGAGCATTTATTTATTTATTTATATTTAGGGCCATCTCAGGTACACTTTAAGAATCTATGATTGGGAGACTAGTTAGGATTAGACATCACAACACCTAACAAGTGGGCCGTAGAATCAGGCACAGGTGAGAGTTGAAGAGGAACTGTAGTGATAACATAATGAATAATATTGCTTATTTATTTACATTTATAAATGTATTAGTCAGTCAGTGTTAAACAAACCTCAGAGAATCTCTGCAGAGTACCACATCTGAGTGCACCTCCACACAGGGGCGCCGCCAGCATACAAGCAAGCCAAGCCCCCGCTTGGGGCCTCACCGAGCCGGGGGCCTCGCTCTGCTGCTGGCGTCGGCGGGCTTGCAGGCATCAGGCGGAGCGGCGGGGAGAGAGAAGTTTCAACTTACCTTCCTCGATCCTGACAGCTTCTATCTACTTCCTGTCCCGACGTCTGTTGCTATGGTAACAGCACCCCTGGCCTGTGATGACGTACCGCATGTCATCACAGGGGGAGCTCTTACCAATGCGACGCGAGAGGCTAAAGATAGAAGCTACGTGCAGGATGAAGGCAGGTAAGTGGAAACTTCTATCTCTTTGCCGCTGCGCACACCCTCCTGGCTATAGGGGGGGGGGGTGATATACCTATCTAACCTATACTGGGGGACATATACCTATCTAACCTATACGGGGGGACATATACCTATCTAACCTATACTGGGGGACATATACCTATCTAACCTATACTAGGGGCATATACCAATCTAATCTATACTGGGGGCATATACCTATCTAACCTAATCCGGGGCAAATATACTGGCTACCTATATTGGAGGCACCTACCTATCTAACCTATACGGGGGCACCAACCTATCTAACCTATATGGGGGCACCTACCTATCTTATCTATACTAGGGGCAACTATATGGGCTACCTATACTGGGGGGACCTATAGCTGGCTCCCTATACTGCGGGCACCTATACCGTTCTCCACGTTGGGGGCGCATTTTACGCCCTCGCCCTGGGTGCAATTTAGCCTAGAAACTGCTAGTATTTGGCTCCACCCACATCATGTTTTGACCACGCCCATTTTTCACCACGGCCGCTTTGCTTTGGGGTGGGGCTACCCATATTTTAGAAGCGGTGCTTCTTTCGTGCATGGGGGCCTCAAGTTATGGACTGTTTGGGGCCACCAAAACCATAGCTGCACCCCTGCCTCCACAGAGTACCAAATCTCAGAGAATCTCTGCAGCCTGCAGGGTGCCACGTCTGAGTGTACCTCCACGGAGTATCAAATCTCTGAGAATCTCTGAAGGGTACCACTCTTCAGTGCACATCTACAGAGTACCAAATCTGAGAATCTCTGCAGAGTACCGCATCTCAGTGCACCTCCACAGAGTACCACATCTCTGAGAATCTCTGCAGAGTACCACATCTCAGTGCACCTCCTCAGATTTCCAGAAATCCAGCCCTGCCTTAAAGACACTCTGTATAAAAAATAAGTCCCCTGGGGGCACTTACCTGGGGAGGGGGAAGCCATAGAGTCCCAATGAGGCTTCCCCCATCCCTGCAGCTGCAGGGAATCTAGCGCTGGTTCCCCCGAATGCTCCCCCAATCCTCGCTTGACAAGCCTGACAAGTCTTGATATATTTACCTTTCCAGGATCCGGCGCAGGTGCAGTAGCGGCTCTTTGTTCGGGCTAGGCGGAAATAGCTGAGCCTGATCGTATCCGCTCTGCTGCGCAGGTGCAGAAGGACTCGCGCCTGCACATTAGAGCGGATCGATCTGGTTCAGCTATTTTCGCCTTACCTGAATGAAAAGCCGCTAGTATGTCTGCGCAGGATCACGAAGAGGTAAATCTTCACATCGCCGCACTACGGGGGGCTGCAGCAGGCTAAACAGAGGGATGGAGGAGGACAGGGGAAGCCTCATTAGGATCCAGAAGCTTCCCTGTCCCGAGGTAAGTATCCCCCAGAGGGATTTTTTTATTACAGGTTTTCTTGAAGTGTGAAACTGTCCTCAAACATACCGTATGTAAAATGAGAGCTCCATGTTATAAATAAAGTTTTTTTTTTAAACATTTCAAAAAACAAACAAACATAAAGACATTTATTTGTAACTTCTTTAAAAGAAAATTTAAAAAAAATTGACCACCATGATTACTTTCCCTCAGATGGTATATTATTCCTAATTATTAATTAATTGCTACCCAGCAGACTTCAGCTAAGTAAACATATCCATTTTCCAAAACTGGAGGGTGGAACGGCATGGAGCTGCGGGTCGGATGATGAAGTAACGATTAACTTATTGTTTCGTGCTGGAAATCGGGTGCATCTGTTATTGTAATTATCATTGTTTTCATAACCCGGTACAGATTCAATTAACGTCAAATGGAAGTAATTGAGATGGAGGGAGAGAGAGAATAACGGAACATTTGCACTGATTTATTTTGAAAGAATTTGACTCCACTGTAATTGACTTCAGAAACAAACACATCTTGGAAAAGCGCTAGCATTGCCGATGTCGTGTGAAGGTGATTGCAGGAAACTTTTCATGTTGCAGTCAAACTTTTATGTGAAATATTTCAGTGTTCCTCAACAGTATACCAAATCTCAGGGAATCTCTGCTTTGTACCACGTCTCAGTGTACCTGCCAGTGGCGTAGCTAAGGAGCTGTGGGCCCCGATGCAAGTTTTACATGGGGCCCCCCCAAGCCCTCTATACATAACAATAGATACAGCTCACCAAAATCTGCCAATGGCAACTACAGTGTCAGAGGAGCAAGAAGGGGATGGGGAACAGTTTGTTCATGATTACCACTATTCAAAGTATCTATAGAAGTGATTATTATGAGCACAGTATCAATAGAAAGCTAATACTGTAGTTGAGGGAGGGCCCTTTGGGGCCCCTCTGGCCCAAGGGCCCAGATGCGGTCGCAACCTCTGCAACCCCTATTGCTATGCCCCTGATACCTGGACAGTGTACCAAATTTCAGAGAATCTCTGCTTTTTACCACATTTCAGTAAACATCCGCAGTGTACCAAATCTCAGGGAATCTCTGCTTTGTACCACGTCTCAGTAAACCCCTGCAGTGTACCAGATCTCAGGGAATCTCTACTGGGCACCATGTCTCAGTGTACCACAACAGTATAATAAATCTCAGGGAATCTCTTCTGGGTACTATGTCTCAGTAAACCTGTGCAGTGTACCAACTCTCAGGGATTCTCTGCTTTTGTACTACATCTCAGTAAACCTCTGCAATGTACCAAATCTCAGTGAATCTCTGCAGGGTACCGCATATCAAAGTATCTCCGCAGTGTATCAAATCTCTGGGAATCTCTACAGGGTACCACGTCTCGTGCCAAATCTCTGGGAATCTCTGCAGGGTACCACATTTCAGTGTACCTTTGCAATGTATTAAATCTCAGGGAATCTCTTCAGAGTACCACATCTCAGTGTACCTCTGCAGTGTACGATCTTGGGGAATCTCAGCAGGGTGCCACATCTTAGTGTACCTCTGCAGTGTACGATCTCAGGGAATCTCTGCAGTACCACATTTCAGTGAACCTCCACAGTGTACTAAATCTCATGCAATCTCTGCAGGGTACTACACCCCAGTCTCCCTCCGCAGTTGTACCAAATGTCAAGGAACCTCTGCAGTCAAACTTTTATATTTCAGAGAACGAGGGACACTGATAGCCCAATATAGTGTATTATGTATTGGTAAGGAGGTAATAAGTTAAGCAAGTATCGTTGTACTCAAACGTGGATTACCACTGAGGCAACCACTGTAAAGGCAAGTGGGAAGATTAGATCTGTTCCCACTCAGAATTAAGAAGTCGCTCTCTCTAGATTGGAAGAAGAAGGTGGGGTAAAACACCCCGTCCACCAGGGGTGGACTTGAGCAAGATAAAGAACAGAGGCAGCAGCAGAATAAAATCAGCTAAAATCTTAAAAATAGGAGAGGTAGTGGTGGATTTACCTACTCCAAAGGATTTGCGATAAACGTTTGAACAGACAAAATTTATTTATACACTCCACATAAATTTGCAACGCGTTTCGCAGATGTGACCCCGCTTCATCAGGCATTAGAAAGGGGTAAACAGCTAACACAGTCCAGGTCCGTATTAAGCGCCTCTGTGTCACTCCTTTCTACTGCCCGATGAAGTGGGGTCACGCCTGCGAAATACTTGCAAATATATGTGGAGTGTATAAATGTCCTTTGGAGTAGGTAAGTCCACCACTACCTCTCCTCCTATGTTTAAGATTTTTAGCTCATTTTATTCTGCTGGCGCCGCTGTTCTCTATCTTTATATTTAAGAGGGTCGTGCTTGTTACTGCTTTCTGTCTCTGCTGGAGAGATTGCTTTCACTTCCTGCCCAGGGGACCACCAGAGATGTATCCTGTTATACCTCAAGGAGAATTATTTTAATTCGGGGACGCAGACAGCTGGAAAAGGTTCTGACTCACCTCCATCATGGTTCCACAGATTAAAGAAAGTTTAACCACTTTACCTCTAAGGGTTTTTTTTCCCTTCATAATTCAGAGCAATTTTCACATTTCAGCACTGCTTCCATTCATTCAGCAGTAACTTTATCACTACTTATCACATCTAAATGATCTATATATTTTTTTTATCATACCCTGGGTGCCTCTTTCTCCCCCTTTGTCTCAATTGAATGTACTGACTCTTTGTGACATGCCTTTTTGTACTTAGGATGTTTATTACACTAGAGGTGCCCCCAAGCATTAGGTAGCTAGAGGAACCTCAATATTAAACAGCTAGATGTGCACCTAATTAAAGGGAGATCTTTTCAGTGGAATGCAGAGAGCTGGGTGAGTAGGTATAGGGAAGAAGGGAGGGAGGCAGTAGGGGAGTGAGCCGCTTTTCCATCATCAGGCGCCTGAAGGCACGTGCCTCCAGTGCCTTATGGTAAATCCAGCCCTGCAAATAGGCATCTCCAGAGGCATTACTACGGTGGGGCGAAACAGGTGCTTTCGGCGCATGGAGCTCACTGCCGGGTACTGAAACCAGGCACCCCATAGCAGCAATGTAATGTTGTGCGAGGCGCGAAAGGGTAATTTGGGGCTCCGGCGCTTCCTAGACCCCAAATTACATCTCCCTCTGAGTTGCGACAACTTAGAGGGGGAATACTATTTAAAGAGGACCTGAACTCTTGCACTGGACAGAAGGAAAACCTAGAGATATGCACCCTGTATGTATTAAGAGAGTTTAGCCTGTTTAATTTCCCCTCATCTGTGACTAAGTAAGTACAAGTTGTAATTTGATTTTTGATATGACCCAGGGACCCATGCTTGCACCCCTCTAGATACGCCTCTGCAAACCAGCGTGTTTCAATGTAATAGTGCAAGGTCTGTGCGAGGCGTCTGGGGGATAGTTACACCCCACTCCAGATACACATAAGTAGTGGAAGGGGATAAACAAGGACCCCCCAGCAGGCCCCGTTTATATACACACCTGTACTGATGATATGTACTTTTAATAATAAAAATGTACCATTCTTAGTATCCCATAGGGATGTTTCTGTCCTGGTTTGGACCTCGTGCATAGTAGCTTTGCCTCCGGTCAGGCGCACTTTAAAGGACACCCAAGGTGAAAATAAACGAATGAAATAAATGATTGTATCTATCTTCCTTCTCCTAAAAATGACTTTTTTAAATATAACACAGTTTTATTTTATTTTTAAATCTACTTTTTAAGTTTCAACTTTTTTATTGTTTTTGCTCAATGACACATTCATTGAAGTATGCCAGAGCTAAAATCCTTTGAACTATTGACCATTTTTATTTCTTTCCTGCTCTCAGAAGCTACTTTCTGCTAGGAACGTGTTTTATAGTTGGAATCTCTTATCAGTGAGGGTCACACTGTCGTCAGGACTGAGTCAGCCACTTACATACCTGATATTTAACTCTTTCAGGAAGAGAAAGAAAAAAAGGAACACAGCATAGTTATTTGTGTGCTAGGCACTGTACATACCCATGTCTATCTCATCATGTCACCTCGGGTATCCTTTAACCATTTACCGCCATCCTAACGTATTAAAACGTCATGCTTACCGTTATTAACAGCAACATGACGTTTTAATACGTCGCGCATTCCCGCCGCTGCTACCGCCGTGTGTCCGCCGCTACCGCCGCCATTACCGTCGGGATCCCGTGCTGGGTGATTGGGGAAGAGGACCGAACAGTCCTCTACCCAATCGCAGTGCCTGGAGTGAATGGACGTGACCGCGAACAGCGGCTACGTCCATTCACATAAACAGGAAATGTAACAGTTTAAAGGGAAGGTCCAAGCAAAAAAAAAAAATGAGTTTCACTTTCCTGGGGATTCTACCTGCCCCATGTAGGCATCCTGTGCCCTCGTAGTCACTCACTGCTGCTCCAGGCCCCCGCTGGCAGCTTTCTGACCTCAGAGGTCAGGGCCGAATTGCGTACATTTTTACACATTCCCGCTAGTGCAGGAACATTAACACATACATTTTTACGCATTAGTGGTGCAACGTGTACATTTTTGTTCCTGCACTAGCTGGAATGCGTAAAAATGTATGAAATGTGGCCCTGACCTCCGAGGTCAGAAAGCTGCCAGCGGGGGACTGGAGCAGCAGTGAGTGACTACGAGGGCACAGGATGGCTACATGGGGCTGGTAGAAGCCCCAGGTAAGTGAAACTCATTTTTTTTTTTTGCTTGGACCTTCCCTTTAATAAAGTGTAAAAAAAAAAAAAAAAAAATGAACACGTCCTATGAGTGTTCACTAGCGCCATCTTGTGGCCAAAAAGTATATTACACCTACAAAGTACATACATTTTCAAGTATATACACATCATTAATAAAATTACACTTCCAACCCTCCCCCCCCCCAAAAAAAAAAAACACTTGTAAAAAAAAAAAATCAGCTTAAAAAAAATAAATAAATAGTTGCCTTAGGGACTCAGCTTTTTTATTCTATATTTTATGGGGGAAAATTTATTTTAATTTATTACATAGGGGCTTGTAATTATGGCCAGAACAAACAGAAAAATAACCACTTATATTTCAAAATAATATACTGTCGCCATACATTGTGGTAGGGACATAATCTAAACGGTTTAATTATCGGGACCACTGGGAAAATAAAACGTGTTTGTTTTATCCACAGGAGAATGTTTAATTTTAAAACTATAAAGGCTGAACACTGAGAAATAATGATTTTTTTTCTTTTTTTTCTGTTTTTCTCATTAAAATGCATTTAGAATAAAAAAATTCTTAGCAAAATGTACTATCTACAGAAAGCCTAATTGGTGGCGAAAAAAACGAGGTATACATCATTTTCTTGTAATAAGTAGTAATAAAGTTATTAGAGAATAAAAGGGAGGAGCACTGACAACTGAAAATTGCTCTGGTCCGTTAGGATAAAAACCCTTGGGGGTGAACTGGTTAAGCCAGTGCTTCACAAGCCCAACCCATGCAGTCATATCAAATCCTTACCTTGCAGTAATGAAGTTCACACCTGCCTGACATTGCTGGCTGTAAGTTGGATATTAAATAATAGCTACAGAACTGCTCCAGGCCATTGCTTCTGAAAGTAACTCTGCCCTAAAGGACTAATCTGTGTGGCACAGCTCTGAAACTCTCTTCCTCTGCATTTCAGTTCCGCTACCGAAACCTCGCACAACCTGCCAAATTTGGAGGAGGTATATGTGCAGGCAATCTCTGGGAGTTAATTGCCTGCAAGTCATCGCAGAAATGTGCTCCGGAAAGTAACTGTGGGAATGATTTTCGGTGTAAAGAGTCCGGTAAGATGTTCTGCTTAAGGATCTGCTGATCAGTGATGTGCCTCCTGTTGTATAGGTGTCACAAGTGTGTGCGGCAGGCTGTGTATACTGCATATTTTGGATTCAGTACATTAAAATGTGCTGTAGTTTTTGCCGGGTAATAGTACGCTATAAAGAAGAACTTTACCAAAAGACAGGCCCGGATTTACATCACAGGAGCCTATAGGCACAGATGTCCTGGCACCCTAGACTTTGCCCTCCATGAACCTACAACCTCCCGCCAAACTGCACAGCAACTTCTCCCTTACTTCCTTTTCCCAACATAGGTAGCTACTGGTGCCGCCAAGTATTAGGTAGAGATGACCTCGACTGAAGAGAAATCTGTTCAGTAGAATGCCAAGAGACAAGTGAGTAACCTCACATTTACACTTAGCTCTGGACTCTGCATAGGGAATGAGGGAGGGAGACACTCGAGGAGCAGAGTGAGCCCCCTTTCTATATTCTGGTGCCTGTAGGCATGTGCCTACAGTGCCTAAGGCCCGGTTCACATTAGCGTTCCAGGTCCGGCTTCCCCGGACCCGGAACGCTCCGTACAGAGCGGATGGTGAACGGATACATTGCTAATCAATGTATCCATTCACACTTGTGCGCCGTCCGGATCCGATCCGGGAACGCAGCTCCGGGACGGTCCGGGTTTTTTTCCAACATGCGCTATTTTTCAGTCCGTCCCGGTGCGGCTGCGGACCCGGGCCGGATCCTGACCTGAACATGCGGCCCATGCTGTGCAATGAGAAACAGATGTTTCTCATCACACTGGCAATAGGACCGGATGCTTCCAGCACCGGTCCTATGCCACATGGGGGACCCGGACTACACGCCGGTATCCCCCATGCTTGCAGTGCCTTTCTGGCACTGCAAAGTATCTAGTTCCGGCTACTTTATTGTAGCCGGAACTGATACATTCCGGATCCGCAACTTGTGCCGCCTTGTGGCCACCGCAGAGACCTGTACGGTCTCTTTGCGGCCCCCGGATCCGGACCCCCGGACACTTGCGGACTCGAAACGCAAGTGTGAATGGGGCCTTATGGTAAATCCGGCCCTGCCGAAAGATAGCAATCAATACATTGCAAAGTGAGAAGTTAAAAAAAGGAAGAAAGATCAAGGAATGATCGCTACTCACCATCTAATTTGTTTGTTTTTTGATTCACTATAGCCCTGCTAGTCATCATCTTTACTACTGGCAGATATGAAAACAAACAGCAGTAGCACCAACTGCTATGATCTGTAAACACAACCACTAACAATGTGATAGGCTAAAAGTTTGGGAAACAGTAAAAAAGGGCGCAGGAGGCTAGTGGATAAATCGGGCGCCGCCATTCACTCCCATAATAATTATCGTTTACTCGGCGCCGAACAGGAAAAAAGGGCGCCCGAGAATAATAACGTTTTCCAACGGCGCCCGAAGATTTTTCATGTTTTATAACTGCTTGTGATGATTTACGTTTCCTATTTCAATAAAACATTATTTTAAAAGTTATCCCTTAGTGTTTGTAAAACATTATTATTCACGAAACAAAGCGATCAGTACGTAACGTAAATTGTACTATATTTTATCCCTTACTGTTTTTAAAACATTATTCTACACACAATACAGTGTTCTCTAAGGAGGGTCTTAGGTTTAGGCACCAACAGGGGGGTCTTAGGTTTAGGCACCAACAGGGGGGTCTTAGGTTTTGGCACCAACAGGGGGTCTTAGGTTTAGGCACCAACAGGGGGGTCTTAGGTTTAGGCACCAACAGGAGGGTCTTAGGTTTAGGCACCAACAGAGGGGTATTAGGTTTAGGCACCAACAGGGGGGTCTTAGGTTTAGGCACCAACAGGGGGGTCTTAGGTTTAGGCACCAACAGGGGAGTCTTAGGTTTAGGCACCAACAGGGGGGTCTTAGGTTTAGGCACCAACAGGGGGGTCTTAGGTTTAGGCACCAACAGGGGGGTATTAGGTTTAGGCACCAACAGGGGGGTCAAGGGGTTAGGGGTAGGTACAGGGAGGGTTACTTAGTAATTTTTTTTTAAACGTTATTATACGTTTCACTATTTAAACGGAAGATTACCGTTTTTACAATTGCCGATTTCATGCACATTATTTAATGATTTATAACTTTATAAAACATTAATTTTAAACGAAATACAGTACAATTCATTTTTAAACGTTATCCATGCTTATCGTTTCAAACCCCACGCCCTTTTTTCCCAGCGCCCCTTTTTAACGTACGCAAAAGTTTGGGCCTGGCAGTCTGAGTCAGCTGCCAGACCCAATCCAATCCCGCTCCCCTCCTTCACACAATCAGGGATGCTCTCACGAGTAATAATGAGCTTTAATTAGTTCAGGTGTGCAGCAGGAAGTGAAGATGTTATTTACCCATAAGTGTGCGTCCTCCCTGCACTCCAAATAGCTTGCACGCGTCCTATTGGTCGTGTTGCAAGCCTCCCTGCTTGCTGCAGTGTAATAGATGTAAATTGACCCATAGGGAAAATGGAAAATTCCTTCTCATGAGCTGTCTTTTGCATTATAGCTGACAGTAACTGGCTCAGTGTAAACCCAGGCTTAGTACATCTTTGCATCTCTTTCTGTTAGGCCACATTCACAGCGGTGCGTTTGCGTTGCAGTGTATTGGCATTGCAATGAACCACCTATGCGATATTCACAGTGAGGCAGTTGTGCTGCAGTACAGTGGAGTGTGGCATACACGCAGTGCGTTACCGTAAAACGTGCGTGTTAACGGTTACAGTGGAGCATACTTTTTATTGACCGAATGCTTCACTGTATGCAACGCCTGAGTACTGTGCATTGCTGCTTTCCCGATCCGTTGCATTGCTGCTGTCACAGGAAATACAACGGTCCCTGTGAATATGGCCTAAACCGGATCTGACCTCACTAACTGGGTAGAGGCGGTGGATAGCTTCATTGGGTATTCTGCATTTCAACTAAAAATTTGTCCTGCAGGTCGATGTATAAAACGAGATCTGGTGTGCAATGGTGAGCCGGACTGCAGAGACTGGTCTGACGAGAATGACTGCGAACAAATGGAGCACCAGACCTTCTGCCAACAATACCAGCTCGATCCAATACCTGGAGCTCAGCACGTTGTCCAGGGGTAAGAGACCATGACTTCACTGGTGTCCCCTTTCTCAGAGTGACAGTTCCTCTTTTATATCCTTTCTCCCTGGTTTGTCTTTCCTCCCCATATGTCTCTCTTTCAGGACTTACGGTATGTATCTATGTAAATCTCACTAATATTATAAATGGATGTTGATTACTCAATCATGCAACAATGGCTGAACGGATTTGAATGAAATTTGGCACACACTTAGTACATTATCTGGAATAACATATAGGATACTTTTTATTCTCATAACCAAAAAGTGGGCGGAGACAACAAATACAAATTTCACTGGGAAAATGTTAACTGCAGCCATGCTTACACTGTTAATGGCAGGGTTCTCAAACTTTGCACAGTTGGTCACTAGGTGACTGGGATTAATATTCAGAAAAGTGGGTGGAGCTTACAAAAGTTAATCAAAATTCATCTATTGATTTTCAAGGGGAATATTTAATTTCTGCTATTCTTGCACTGTTAATCGCACAAGCGTCAAATCAGAAAAGGAGGTGGAGCCACAAACAGTCAATCAGATTTGTTTCATTTCAATGCAAATTCTTGATGCCAAAGACCGCAAAGCTCACAAACTAGGTCATTGAGTCATTGTGTGTTAGGGTTAGAAAAAGTGGGCGGTGACAACACCAGCCAGATATATACCCGGGCAACGCTGGGCCATCAGCTAGTATATCTATATTTGCACTAAAATTTTGCTTATGCGACTTTATTCCAGCCCTCTAAATTGACATGTTGCTTATTTGCAAAGAGCCATGGGCCAATATGGCCAGTTTTGTTTCACCATTTTCACAAAAACTTCACATAAGTAGACCTACAAAAAAAAAAAACATTTTCGTACAAATAATAAACTTTTAGGCAAAAATGCTAAATTTAAAGCTAAAAAGGCAAAAAGTCCAGCTAATTCCTATTTGCAAGTGGTAATCTTACCTATCTGACGTCTTCTTCGGTCCGTCCCTCAGTGCCTCCCACAATGCGGTCCACGCGCCGGTCACGTGAGTACAAACACTTTGAGGGATAGACCAAAGAAGACGCCAGATAGGTAAGATTAAGCCCACCCAGCACAGGTGATTTCATTTAACTGGATGAAATCCGGATAACAACTACCCGGATTTCATCTGAGTCCAGATTTGAGCATCACTAATAATTTGAAGGAAAAATAATAGAAAAGACCACTGTGATATGAATTGTGACACTATGCCATTTGCTCGTGAAATCTTTGTGGTTTGCATAACTAGGGGTGTGGCTTGAGGTGTGGCAGGGGTGTGTCACCAGGAACAATTGTTGTTTGTTTTCCACAACTGCGCAAACTGAGTGGTAGGAATCTCTGAGACTCCCAGTATTAACACAGTCTGTATGATCTGAAAGGAGTAGCCAAGCATCAGAATTCAAATACACAATTATAGCAAGTTTAAATATGCATCCTTGATCCCAAAAATATATATATAGCAAAATCAATGAGATTGTTTGCTTTCTTTTTGCAGCAAAGGTGGGATTTGACTTTAAGACCCCTTTCACACTTAATCGATTCTTTTGATGAGCAGTTGTTATAAGATCATGCTACAACGGTCCCAAAATGTTGCACTGCATGTTACCGCTGTAGTGCAACCTTGATGTCAGCCATTACTTTCTTAGAAAGTATGCTTCACTTCCAGGATAAACTGCCTACAACCCACAGCTACTCTTGCGTCATCGCAACCAAACCTGCCGTACAGCGTTCAGTCTGATAGCCCCATAGGGCTATTGCTGCTTCTGCGACAGAAGGCAGCATTTTTGTAAGATGCAGACAAACAGCATTTTTGTAAGATTGAGACATTAAGGCTGCTTTCACATTAAGACGTTACAGGCGCACGTTAGTGCAGCCTGTAACGCAGCCTAACTCACAGCAATGAAAACTAAATGGGCTGTTCACAGTGCCCACGTTGCGTTACATTGTAACGCTGCACGTCAAGTGAAAGTACTGCATGCAGTACGTTATACGTGGCTAAGCCGCGTTAGACTGTTTGCACATGCTCAGTGATGTTGGAAGAGGAGGTCTCCCCTCCTCCTCCGCGGCCAGCCACATGGCTAATTAATATTCACTGCACTGTGTGACGTGCAGTGTTTACTTCCTGGAGCGGCCGCTCTGTGCAGCGATTGGCTGGCGGGACCACGTGGTGCGGATCACGTGGTCTCCGCATCGCATAGCACAAAAAAGCTGCACCAAGCGCTGCATAACGCAGCTCTAGGTAGCGTCCTCCTCCAACACCACCATGCATTGCGTTAGGGGCATGTTATGCGACCTATAACGTCCCCTAAAACGCAACGTCTTGGTGGGAAAGAGGCCTAAATGTCCTCACAGTCAATGAATAGGTAATTAACTTCCATCACAGTTAATGAATAATTAAAACCAGGGTTGCTCGTAAACTACTCTAACGCGAATCTACGCGTCGTAGTACGCAACTACGCATCGTAGTTCGTAGGTGAAGTTTATGAGCTACACGTACGCATTTCCGCGTAGTCGTAGTCCCGCTATGCGAAGCTTCGCCCGCTACGCGTAGTTGCTGTATGTATTGCGAAGTCAACTACGCGTGCGTAACTGCATCTATATGGATCATTGCGCATGCGCAGAAATATTATTGCCCTTTTATACGCATACAATTCCGCATTGGAAGGTGGAATGTACGCTTATATTAGTTTATATTTGCAAATAGGTAGCAGATTATTGCGGAAATCTTTCCGCATAAGGGCATAAGCGGTCGCATCAACTACACTTCGCACTACGCGAAGCTTGCGTATTTTAACGCATAGTCTACGGAATGCAAACGTAGTGAAGTTTCTGATTACATAGCCGTAGATTGCGAAGCGTATTTGCGTAAAAATACACGTAGTTCCAGCGTAGCAAAGTTGGCTGACTACGACTATCCCTGATTAAAACCAGAATAAAATGCAAATCCTTCTTTTTTAGAAAACCGCAATCTATCCACTTCAGCTCTATATTGAGCAAGGATTTCTGATTGTTTTTTTTTAAATATTACATAGTATGTATATAGTGCAGACATCTTCCGCAGCTCTATGTATTGTCTTGTCACTTAACTGTCCCTTAGAGGGGCTCACAGTCTAATCCCTATCATAGTCATATGTCTTTGTATGTATCATACGGTAGTATGGCCAATTTAGGGTTGTTCGGGAGGAAACTGGACTGGCTGGAGGAAACCCAAGTAGATTCAGGGAAAACTACTTGGTTTTTTCGCCTTCCTCTGGATCAACAGGGATATGTGAGGGAGCAGGCTGGAGTTGTACTTTATACTGGTTGAACTCGATGGACGTATGTCTTTTTTCAACCATAATAACTATGTAACTATGTAATGTACAAACTCCATGCAGATAGTGCCCTGGCTGGTATTCGAACCAGGGGACCCAAGCTGCAAGGCAAGAGTACAAATGACTACGTCACCGTTCTATATAAAACACAGGCATACCATAGTGGAATTGCACAGGTGAAGCAAAATAGTAACAATGGCTTCTGTACTGTGAAGCTAATTACTCGTGCAGCAAGATGAGAGTTTTTGAACTGTCTGTATGTCAGAGAAAGGTTGTCATGGTATGAAAGACTGTGTAATTTGCAAATCACATTTTATTTTTATAACTGAAAATGAGAATTAGTATTGACCAGGAGGTGTGCTCCCGGGCTTTGGCTTCCTTGCCAATACCAAGAGGTTTTAATACTAAGGGAAGCTGTATGCTGGATAGGGACTGGCACTCACATGAGTGAATCATTCTCTCTGTGGAGAAGATTGCAGCTTTTGATAAACAGAGTTGTCCACAGTTCTCTGAAAATCCCTGCTGTCACACAAACTCTGGGTGGGATTCTTATTCGGTTAAAAACCCACAAACAATCTCAATCACCGCATCTCTGTGTCATCATGATATCACAACTGGCAACATATTGCCCAGAAGGGTCCTTGACCATTAAACTTTGGCATTGAAGCGGACTGTTATTCAACTACACAGATAACAAGTCTGTGCTGTTTTCTTGCCCTGTAGATTTAACGTCTTGACCCAGGATGATACCCAACCGGTTTTGGACCATAATTATTTTGGTGGTCATTGCGAATACATCTATAATGGAGAATGGCGAGATCTGAGATATGATCCCATCTGTGAAAGAATGTACTACAATGATGAGGAGAAATATTACCGAAAACCGTACAACTTCCAAGTCTACCAATTCCTGGTAAGAAAACATCATCAGAAGTGGACAACTCTATCTGCAGATCAGTCAGAGGACTTTAACGAGAGCCCGAGCTTCACATACTTACCTAAGGAGATGGAAGCCTCTGGATTTTAATGAGTCTTTCCTCGCTGTCCTCTCGCTCCCCATTGTCACTTGAGGACACTGCAGCTGATCAGTGCCACTCTCCTCTTCTAGTACAAGCACAGCAGCACCTGCGCAGTAGCATGGAGCCACTTTTACACAAGTGTCTCCGGTTTACTGCACAAGAGTGGGTGTACTTGTGCTGGTGCAGTATAGCTACGCTTGTGCTTGAAAAGGAGTGCGGCCCAATCAGATTACTGACAACACCTTGTTGTTAATCTTAGGAGGGTCCACGCTCAGCGACAGGGGACCAGAGGACAGTAAAAGATGCCTCATTCAGGATCCAGAGGCTTCCCTCTCCTTAGGTAAGTATGTGATTTTGTACCTGAGCTACAGCTTGGGAATACTTTAATTAAAATGGACCTGGACTCTTGCACAGGACAGAAGGATAGAGAGATGCATATTGTATGCACTTATATAGTTTAGACTCTCTAATTTCACCTCATCTGTGACTAATCACAAGTTGTAATTTGATCCACTACAACTATCACTAACCTTCCTACTGCCACTACATCTAACACTATCCATCCTACTACTGCTACACCTTTACATTAACCGTACTACTACCGCTACACTCTCCCTCGTACTACCATTACACCTAACTCTAACCTTACTACTACCGCTACACCTAACACTAACCTTACTACTAGCGCTACACCTAACACTAACCTTACACTTAACGATATCCCTCCTACTACGGCTGCATGTAACCCTAACCCTTCTTCTGCCACTACACCTAACACTAACCTTACTACTACAGCCACACCCAACACTTACCCTTCTACTGCTGTTATACCAAAATTATATAAACATGTATCAATTTTGCACAATTCTTATTTGCTTTAATTTAATGTAATTAAAATGTACATTTTTGCATCAACTTACAGCCAGCTACCATATTCCTAAAGGTTTTTTTTTTTGTTTTTTTTTGGTATTGTTTTGCTTTTTGCATGCGTGGCATGTATATTCTGCTTGGTGTATGGGCTGCTTAGAAATGCACATTTTCCTGACTGAGTAAATAGCAATTTTCAGCACTAATCCAGTCATTGCCGCCAGTGCTTGGTAGCAGTCTTTGCAGCTATCATCTGTTTTGTGCAGGCGGAGAAAAAAAATCAATGGAAGCGATCTGAAATATATCGTGAAGGGGGCGGGGCTGCTTATTTCTCAATAAAGTGAAAGGATTTTGTTTACAGTAACTTGTAATTACATTTTCCCCTTAGTCCCGGGCAGAAACCACCATGTCCTTTGAACTGTATGAAGATTCTAATGAAGTTCTCAGGGCCACTGGCACCCACAGCTCCTTCGATTTTGGGTTCACCCTCGGCGTACGCCCAACTGGAGTTCCTCTGGGAATCAAAGGTGGCTTGAATTTTGGCACCAAAAGTGACTTCCTGAAAAATATCTCCAGTTACACAGCAAAGGTAAAGCATTTCCAGTATCTTTCCCTAGATGTCAGAGGTGTACTTTCTGGTCTTGGTTTTGGGCCATGACCCTGCTTTGCTTAGTGTAATTATTTATTGCCGCCTCTTCTTGTGGTGCAGAACCTGCAGTTCGTGCGACTGGTCACTACAGTGCAGACAGCGCGGTTTCGAATGCGAAGAAGCAACCTGATGTTGAACGAGGACATGCTGATAGCACTCTCTGAGCTACCTGACACTTACAACTACGGGCTTTATGCCAGATTCATTGGAGATTATGGCACCCATTTTGTCACCTCTGGGATTGTGGGTGGCACCTTGGAGAATGTCCTTGTTTTGGATAAGGATGTCATGAGAAGGCAAGGTCAGTATTTAGGAAAGTAATCTTTCAACGTCTAGTTGTACGTAAGAAGAAAGAAAGCTTACAAAGAGTCCTGATGACTGCTTGAGGAGGCTATGGTGGTAGACCCAGCCACCCTTTCATCCATGTGTCTCCTAATGGGAGTACATGTGAGGGTTTGGCTAATGGTGGGCCGGATTTACAACTCAGAGGCCTATAGGCACAAGCATTCTGGCACCCTAAACTCCACCTCCAGAACACAGGTCACTCTAATCGCTGTCTTATATCATCTTTAGTGATATGAGACAAGGATTAAAGGGTAGGTGCCTGAGGTTGGTGATATGAGGCAGGGATTAGAATGTGAGCTTCTGAGGTCAGGGGCTGCCTCTCCCACATACGGTGCCTGTAGGCTTGTGCCTACAGTGCCTTATGGAAAATTCAGCCCAGGCTAATAGTATAGCATTTCAGCTTTGCAGAGTTAAGAAACAATGGGGGAAAGGCTGCGCATCCCTAAACACATGCTGCAATTGATTGGTAATCGCACAGGCATACACCGCCTCTGCTAGACTGAAAAATGCATGCCCTGCATCCAAGACAAGTACTAACATAATTATTACGCTAGGAGGAACTTTAGCTTCCAATATGGTTTGCATGCAAAGTATAATGTACTAGACGCACCACGGTGAGGCAAACCTCCGGGCATTCTCCTCGCATTTCAGCTTTGCAGTTCGGGATTAAGTTCTGCTTCCATTGTGTGACACTTTTCATTGGCGGTTTGCCGGTTTCCTTCTTTGCCCCTTATCGTTTGCTGAACCATCCCCTAGCGCTCTACCTCGCTGACTGAAATAACGATAACATTTTAGTGCACTTCCTGTGCACAGCAACTTTACCATTCTTTTTTTGAATCCACTCCTAGTCATCTGTCCAGCAGACGTTGCATGAGCTGATTTTGTATAGAATAGTAATTGTTTGGGTTTTATATTGCCCAGTAGTGATGAACTAAAATTTCCCATATGCATAATTTTGCATCGTAATTTGCAATATTTATTACTCTGCAAACTCTTAACTTTGTCGTAATTCATAATGTCACATCGTAATTTCATGTTAACTCAAAATTTTGTGTGTAGGTTCATATTTACACATACATTCACATAATTGATGGCAATTATGCAAAGATTAATCGTAATTACATAAAAATGTGTCATTATAATTAGGTAAAATTGTGCGTAATTAAGAATTAGCCATTATGCAAATGACATACAGTATATCGTCAGGCTTGTCTGGTCAATAATTATAGGTCAATGTCACGATTGTGGAACTTTCCCCGTGATCAGCGCACAACGCGTGCGCTGACACGGCGGAGATCCTCCACAAGCGTATAATTTGCAGGTACCCAGCAAAAGGTGCTACGCACCTGTAGAGGGAAATTCCTGTCGGCAGATGGCGCTGGGGAGTGCAGAGGAACCAATCCTCTGTACCTCCACAAGTGCCAGACAGGAATTGTACGAAGCGCAGAATGCAATCGCAAGAGAGGCGATAGTGAATGAGATTGAGCAAAAGGGATAGGTTGTATGTGTGTGCGTCAATCCAGTCGCCACTCCGCGACCGCGCACACACACAACAGCAGATACGAAATAGGAACGCGATCGCGAGAGGTGCGATCGCGAGACGTGACACAAGGCAGAACAGAATAGAATACAAGGGTAGCAAAGGCACAGCAAATACAATAAGGAGATATGGAAAACAACAACCGCTAGCTAACCGCAAACACCGCACTCATTCGCAACAGTGCAAGCGGTTATGCGCGATCTCCACGTGATAAGCACAATAGAGACAAGCACGCCTAACTAACCATAAACAGACAAACATGAAACAGGGGACGCGAGCGCTTGCTTAACGGTTACCTCACCGAGCCTGTAGCAAGCGCAGCGGACAAGACAGACACACGAAAAACAAGAACTAGGCAGGAAGGATCCACCGCTCTTCCGCCAGAGCAAGTGTGATCCAAGCAGGAACATAGATCAGAAAGATCCACAGCCGCTAACGCTAGCGGCTAGTGCGATCTCAGCAAGACAGAACGATTCGCTATCAACCGCCGTTGGTGACAGCGCAATCGCGACCGACAAGACAGAACAGAAGGATCCCCAGCGCTCGCACAAAGTAGCTAGCGCGATCCCAGGAAACAGAACAGAAGGATCCCCAGCGCTAGCACAAAGTAGCTAGCGCGATCCCAGGAAACAGAACAGAAGAGATAGCTGGTAGCAACCGCTGCACCAGCTATACTCCAAGAACATAGATCAGAACCATTTCCTGTCAACCACCATAGGGACAGGACAATGGCAAACAGGCAAGACAAGACAGAACAGGCAATACAGATAATACAACCTGACTGGGCTAGAAGGGGAGCCAAAAGCAACCCCCAGGAATTAACTATACTAGATAGCAATGGCTGACACTCCAGCAGTGTCCATCAGGAACTGAGCAAGGAAGGGAAATGACCAGCAAAGCATTCTGGGAAACATAAAGCTCTTATAGTGCCAGTCATCAAAGAAGGCAGGTAGAGGATTTGCATAACGAATGTATGCAAATTCCCCAGCAAGAGAACAGAACAGAAACTTGCAATGAAAAGACAGGTCTCTGTTCCAGAGACCTGCAGCCCACAGACTAGAGGAATGGACAAACAGCTGTCTGCCTGTGCAGCCAGCTGAGCGGATCATCACAGTACCCCCCCTTCTAGGGATGGATTCCAGACATCCCTCAAGACTGGTAACATCACAAAACTCTAACTGAAGACTCGTGAAGGTCAGGACAGCCCGACAAGGCCCAATTCCAGAGTCAGTCCATCCGAAACCGACCTCATCGGAAGCAGAAGCCACCGAAACATGCCCATCAGCACTACAAGTCTCAGTGTAACACCCATCAGGACTGTGGACACCAGAGAAGAAGCCATCGACACCCTCCAGACAATACCCACCACCTTCCAAGGAGCGTCCAAGAATACCAAACCTGCCGCAATACCTGTTCGAAGTGTCCCTTACAACACCAAAGCCATTGCTGATCGTATTCAGGGCACCAAGCAAAACCTTTCCCGGAATCTCCCAGAACGCCTTGAAGCTCCGCAGAGATCCCAAGAAGCCAGAACGCTCACCAGGCTCACATGGAGAACCACCAAGAACCCCTATGGAACCTATGATCATTCCAGACTCAAAATTAGCAGGACACCCATCAAGATCAGGACTTTCAGGGCCCACTTCTGGGCATGCAAGCAGGCAGGCTATATCAGAACATGTCTCCACTGAGGAAGCATCTGAGTACGCTGGTAACCGAGGCACACTTGGGCTTTCTGGGTCACAGAGCACATCGGGGTACACTAGTACAGGAGAAACCTCAGGACACGTCGGGGAACTGCCAACCTCAGAGTCCGACACGACAAGACCAAAACCAGTACCGGGCAGAAAATCATCACGAGTAAAGGTCACAGGTACTGGTCTTTCAAAAGAAGACTCAAATTCAGAATTTTCTGTAACTGTAATATCATCATTGACTACACATGAATGAAGCTCCACAAGAGCTGCAAAAGTAGTCAGCAAGGCAGCAATGCCTACTGAAGTGGGCAACACCTCAGAAGGACCTGGGGGGCAGGAGACATCTCCTTCAAGTTCTGCACCCTTTGGGAGGAACTCGGAGACCTTCAGATCATCAAACAAGACCTCAGGAACATCATTTTTCAAGTTGTCTAAGAAGGATTCTGTACTATCCATGTTACAGGGCAAAACTGGAACTTTACTTTGAGAACAGGGCAGATGTCCCAGGGAAGGTTCCACCATAAACTGAGACTGAATTTCATCATCATGAGTGGAACGTACAGGAATATTCACTGGACCACACACTGACTCCCTAACTTTAATCTCGCTGCACCCAGAACTCTGCGTAGTAATCAAACTAGCTTGCAACTCCAAAACTGCAGAAAGACAGGTAAAAATAGCAGCAATACCTAGACGAGCCTCTAGGGGCAGGGCAGGAGATATTGTACAAGGCAATATTGACTCATCCAGAGTACTGGGTGGAGAGTCAATACTTTCTTCAGAATCAGACTCGCAAATGTCAATGCAAGTGGACATCATGCCTTCATTCATGGTACAGGGCAGGTTCAGAGAAAGCTTCTCTGGACAAGGCAAAGAAGCTTCAGCATCAGATTCGCAAAACCGAAGCGCTGTCTCACTCTTAGATTCGGCTAACAAGGTCGAATCCGAGGAGTCAGAACGCAAAATTTGCGGATCCACGATCGCTTTAGGTTGCGAAACTGACGCTTCCATATCGCAAACCTCCGCGATATGCGGAGAAGACTGCAAGGCATCTAGGACAGAAACACTGGAGCAACTGTCATCAGGCAACAGGCCTGCACAGGTGCGAACAGAATAAGACATAGATTCATTTGCAAAAGAAGTGGCGACAACAACAGGAGAAACTTTATTAGACACATCAATAATTTTCTTAAAGTTGCATAACTTAGGAATTTTCCCCATGGCAGGCTCACAAACGGACGATCTTAGAGATCCTGAGGGAAAAAATCTGTCTTCCTTAGACACAGGACCACACAGACCTTTTGCAGCCATACGTGCGGTGGCGACATCAGACCGCACTGGTTCAACTTCCACACAAGCAACTGCTCTGAACGACTTGCACTCAGACTTCAAACACTCAGTTGCTTTGGGAAAGGGAATGCATTCAAAACTCACTTTCTTTAAATCCAGAGGATTGGAACAATCGTCCGCTGACAATGTGTTTTTAGCAGATTGAAGCGCATGTAGTTCATCCAAAATCATTCTCCACACGTCAAACAGCGGAGTCACAAAGTCAGAGATACATTCACCAGTCTTGATTAAAGTGCACGCAGACTCAATGCACGCATACAAAACTGCTTCGTTTTTAGAACGGTATTGATTGCAAAACGATCTCCAATCACATTCCAATTCATAGACCAGGAGCTCGATCTCCCATTTCTCAAACGGGGGCTCCCATGCACACTTAACAAAGGATGAACAATCATAGTGCGCACAGTCTACAGATGGAACTGGAGCAGGAACAGAACGGGAATCTTTTACCTCTTTATTGGGATCAATTAATTGGTGTGTGTGTAATTCATCCAAAATGATCTGCCACACATACATCACCAGATCCACAACACACTTGTCACATTCATCAGAATCAATCAAAAGGCACACAGAGTCAAGACAATCGTTCAGGACATCCGCACTTTTTGCGATGTAAAAATCGCAAAAGGCTTTCCAATCCAAATCAAATACCTCCACCAAGGCCCCGATTTCCCATGAGGCAAATGGCGGTTCGAACAACCCAGTATCTAAATAATCTCCATATGGGTGGGGATCAGGAACGAGTACAGATTTTTTGACTGCTTTAATATAGTGTGCGATCCTACCTATAGCAGGATCCACATAAGCTTTGGATTGGGGCAAAAAAACTGGAAACTGATCAGCAGATGCATTATAAACATCATTATCATCATGCATGGTTTTGCCCATTTCAGACTTGACAGAAATAACCTCTCTATCTGTGGTTGCCATGGGCAACGGATCTTTCCGCTGGGAAGCCTTCCTAGATCTTTTACGTTTAGACTTAGAGGCTTTGGATGGCTGCTTTATGGATGAAAGAGTAGATGGAACAGCTGATTGAGCTGCTGACAACAACTCATTAAGGGGGTATGGTAATTGAGGTAATCTCAGCCAATTGTGAATTAAAAAGGCCAAGAATTCCAGGGGTCTTTGACTCAGGGTGGTATGATCTAACACATCATAACCCCACATTGACATTTCGCCCCCCAACAGAATGTAGACCATTTGGGGGGCCCAGGTAGACACTGGGGTGCATTGGAATTCAGGGTTCGCTAACAGTTTCGTACACTCAGACAAAAATTCGTCTGCCGATTCAGGTTCAAGTTTTTTAAATCTCTTAAAGGTACAAGAGCCATATTCGACAAAATCGTACAAATCGGAAATTCCGTCTACACTGGGGTTTTGGGTTAGGCTGGTCATTCTGTCACGATTGTGGAACTTTCCCCGTGATCAGCGCACAACGCGTGCGCTGACACGGCGGAGATCCTCCACAAGCGTATAATTTGCAGGAACCCAGCAAAAGGTGCTACGCACCTGTAGAGGGAAATTCCTGTCGGCAGATGGCGCTGGGGAGTGCAGAGGAACCAATCCTCTGTACCTCCACAAGTGCCAGACAGGAATTGTACGAAGCGCAGAATGCAATCGCAAGAGAGGCGATAGTGAATGAGATTGAGCAAAAGGGATAGGTTGTATGTGTGTGCGCCAATCCAGTCGCCACTCCGCGACCGCGCACACACACAACAGCAGATACGAAATAGGAACGCGATCGCGAGAGGTGCGATCGCGAGACGTGACACAAGGCAGAACAGAATAGAATACAAGGGTAGCAAAGGCACAGCAAATACAATAAGGAGATATGGAAAACAACAACCGCTAGCTAACCGCAAACACCGCACTCATTCGCAACAGTGCAAGCGGTTATGCGCGATCTCCACGTGATAAGCACAATAGAGACAAGCACGCCTAACTAACCATAAACAGACAAACATGAAACAGGGGACGCGAGCGCTTGCTTAACGGTTACCTCACCGAGCCTGTAGCAAGCGCAGCGGACAAGACAGACACACGAAAAACAAGAACTAGGCAGGAAGGATCCACCTCTCTTCCGCCAGAGCAAGTGTGATCCAAGCAGGAACATAGATCAGAAAGATCCACAGCCGCTAACGCTAGCGGCTAGTGCGATCTCAGCAAGACAGAACGATTCGCTATCAACCGCCGTTGGTGACAGCGCAATCGCGACCGACAAGACAGAACAGAAGGATCCCCAGCGCTCGCACAAAGTAGCTAGCGCGATCCCAGGAAACAGAACAGAAGAGATAGCTGGTAGCAACCGCTGCACCAGCTATACTCCAAGAACATAGATCAGAACCATTTCCTGTCAACCACCATAGGGACAGGACAATGGCAAACAGGCAAGACAAGACAGAACAGGCAATACAGATAATACAACCTGACTGGGCTAGAAGGGGAGCCAAAAGCAACCCCCAGGAATTAACTATACTAGATAGCAATGGCTGACACTCCAGCAGTGTCCATCAGGAACTGAGCAAGGAAGGGAAATGACCAGCAAAGCATTCTGGGAAACATAAAGCTCTTATAGTGCCAGTCATCAAAGAAGGCAGGTAGAGGATTTGCATAACGAATGTATGCAAATTCCCCAGCAAGAGAACAGAACAGAAACTTGCAATGAAAAGACAGGTCTCTGTTCCAGAGACCTGCAGCCCACAGACTAGAGGAATGGACAAACAGCTGTCTGCCTGTGCAGCCAGCTGAGCGGATCATCACAGTCAAGCTGTATGCCCATGTGACTGACCTATAGCCCAGCCCGTAACACCTGCACAAAACTCCTACCTAATATAATTCTACAAATACCCTGCAGGCAGATGTAGCATACAGATTGACAGATAATATTCACCAAACAAAGCAGTCTGAGTGATAAGCAGTGGAAACTCAAATATAGAGATGGCTGGAACCTCCGATTTTTAGTAATATACTTCAATGGGAAGGCGAACTTCGAAAATTAGAAACATTTATGCTGGCCACAAAAGTGATGGAAAAGATGTTTCAAGGGGTCTAACATCCGGATCAGTGAATAATGGCGCACAGCGCCTATGCATAAAAATGGTGCCGCATTAAAAAGATACGCTTATCACTATTTATCGTTAGTACTGCATAATAATGGCGCACAGGGAAAAAAGAAGAAAAACGGCACACAGTAACGTTATTTATCAATAGCCCCGTTCATATGCCAAACAGCAGACATTATTGCGCACAGTAACGTTATTTATCAATACCTAACCTACATAAGCCAAACTGTAGAAGTTATTTAACTGCAAAACGGTAAATGGATTTAATGTAACACTGTGAAGGTTAGGGTTAGGCACCTCCAGGGGGGTGGTTAGGGTTAGGCACCACCAGGGGGGTCTTAGGGTTAGGCACCTCCAGGGGGGTGGTTAGGGTTAGGCACCACCAGGGGGGTCTTAGGGTTAGGCACCTCCAGGGGGGTGGTTAGGGTTAGGCACCACCAGGGGGGTGCTTAGGGTTAGGCACCACCAGGGGGGTCTTAGGGTTAGGCACCACCAGGGGGGTGGTTAGGGTTAGGCACCACCAGGGGGGTGGTTTAGGGGTTAGGGATAGGTACAGAGAGGGTTCTGTGTGTTAACGCTAAATAACGATAAGGCTTTAACGCTAAATAAAAATAAGGCTTTAACGTTAAATATCGATAAGCGACAAACAGATTAGCGGCACCACCATGCGCCATTATTCGCAGGTGCCATTTTCAGATGGATCCCTAACATCTGAGTTTTTGCATGGCAGAGTGGGATACATGCCAAAAGTCCAGGGGAAAAATCTGGATTTGACGCAAAGCAGTGTTTTAAGGGCAGAAATCACATTGCATGCTAAATTGGAGGCCTAAAGTGCTTTAAAACATCTTGCATGTGTATACTTCAATCAGGTAGTGTAATTAGTGTACTGCTTCACACTGACAGACCAAACTCACTGTGTAACGCACCGCACACAGCTGTTTGTGTAGTGACGGCCGTGCTGGACTGGTGCGCACCATGGCGAGAGTGCAGGCCATGGCAGTTTTCAAGCCCATATGGTTGCCGGGCTGTGGTAGCTCAATGACGGAAAAACAACAGTGACTGTCCAGCTGATAGAATTTGGTCTGTCCACATGAAGCAACGACCTTATTATCTTGTGTGTGCCCCCCCTCCCTGAGACACTCATATAGCCCGCGGTCATTGCTTCATTGTGATACGCAAGCCCCTTAACCGCGGCAAGGTAACGATCACGAAGGGGAATTGACACATGTACATGCCTTTTGTTGTTGCAGCTGCAGTTCAGACAGAAAAATGAGGCAGGCATGTACACGCACCAGAAAAATTATAATAGAGGCCGCTGCTAGCAGTGACCTTAAAGATTCAGGAATCCGCTTGGAGTCCTGGACCCTGTTGGTGGTGGCAGAGAAGGCAGTCAAGCAGCCTGCAGGCAGAGATGCTGTGAGGGGACTGACTTTGTCTTGGGGCAGGCAGTCACACGGCGTGCAGGCAGAGATGCTGTGTGTGGGGACTGACTTAGTCTTCGGGCAAGCCTGACCATGCTTTGCAGACCAGTCATCCGTGGTCAGATGTCATCACCACTTGCCTTTCAACATCAGGGTACAGTTTAGGTATCGCCTTTTTTGAGAAATAATTGCGGCCTGGTATCTAACACTGCGGTGTGTGGCTTTGCTTTTGTGTGCTGCTTTTCCTCAGGTGGTCATCCCATTGTAGTTTGTGCTTTGTAATCATGTGCCTTCGTAAGGTAGTTGTCCCTACGCGGGTCTTGGTCTTTTCATGGCTCAATTTTCGGTGGCAGAGAGTACAGATGGCATTGCTCTCATCTGAGGCAGAGACACAAAAAAATTTCTGGGTGCCAGAATCAGAGCAGGAGGAGGAAGATATGTCACGCTTCTGTGCAGAAGCTGGGGAAGATGAGGGGTTTTGTGTTAAATAGTCAACTACGTCCTGACAATATTGGGGGTTGATGGCACGTGCCTTCTTCGGAACACTGTACTTTGGTCGAGGGTCACACGAAATCACGACAGCGTGACCTCGAACAGACCTGCCAGGTGGCCTGCCTCTGGCTCTGCCTCTTGTTTTGTCCATATTGGGGGGATGAAGTGAAAGGTATGCACTGACTTGACTAATACAATGTACGGTTACACAGGTTCAGTGAACAGGTTGCAGTTACTGCTGGTACAACAATGTGCAGTTACACAGGTGCAGTTAACAGGAATGAATGGACTGGTATATTAAACAGTGTGCAGTCACACAGGTGCAGTGAACAGGTATGCAGTGACTGGTATTACAAATGTGCACATGTCACACGCACAGGTATCGAACAGGTACAGTGACACTGCGTGTGCTCACGTAGGTAGGTGGG
Source organism: Hyperolius riggenbachi (assembly GCF_040937935.1). Lineage (NCBI taxonomy): Eukaryota > Metazoa > Chordata > Amphibia > Anura > Hyperoliidae > Hyperolius > Hyperolius riggenbachi. The sequence goes on from NC_090651.1 coordinate 61,191,218, forward strand.
TGCACTGAACAACAGGTAGGTATATGCAGTGATGGGTATTACAAATGTACAGCTGTCACACACACAGGTAGTTACCAAGGAGCCAAGGTCCAGCAAGTAGTTACCAAGGGGCCAAGGTCCAGCAGCTAAGACTGACTGACAGGGCTGTATATGCAACACAAGTGTCTGTGGGACACACAAAAAAAAATAGATCACAAGAACATTAGCTCTCAAAAGAACTGTTTAGGATGAGGAGGAGTGCTTTTTAGCAATAAGGATCAGCAAGAAAGAGCAACCTAACAAGCCTAACTAAGCTTTCCCTAATGTCTCTGCAGCACCTCTCCCTTCTCTAATTACTGCAGCCACACGAGTGAGTGAAATGTCTGACGCTGCCTGCCCTTTATAAGGGGGGGTGTGAGGCTCCAGGAGGGAGTGTAGCCCGATTGGCTACCCTGTGCCTGCTGACTGTGATGTAGAGGGTCAAAGTTGATCCTAATGATGTAGTATAGGGGAACCGTGCATGCGCAGAACTCTTACCACAACTGGCATGATGATGCGGCGGGGTCACACACACACGCGCAACTTCACCCGAATTCGCCGCATTATCGGAGCCACCAGCAGGACCGTGGAAGGGGCCAGGAGGATTCGAGGGAAACTTGCGGGCTACAGTGGGCTGGAGGGAGCACCAGGGAAGTCCAGTTTTCTTTTTGTGTGCCACAACTGTCCAACTGACCAACTGTACATGGTTTATTGCAAGCTTTCAAAACTTAAAGTTTCTTCTTCAGGCATTTTACAGAACTGGGTTCACTTGCTATTACGATCATAATTTATCATAATTGTAATTATGAAAACTGCTTGAAATTATGAAATTTGCCACTACGATCACCACTATTGCCCAGCAACCACTGGACTCTAATCCTCCACGTGGGTGCCTCCAGTCAGTTGCATGTGCAGCGGCTTAGTGACAGTCAGTACTCAGCTACTGGGTAGTTGACTGTGTGGTCCAACCATCCATGTTAACTGCCCTAAATCATTTTTTTCAGAATAATGAAAAACTATCAGATTATCTGTATACAGCAGTTGATGTATAACATTGCGTCCACGGTGGCTTCTAGTTGCTTCACATTGCCATTAATCCTATCATATTGTCTTGCAGAGATAACCTTTCAGATGGTTGAGAACTGTTTTGGTGGTGAGTTGGGGCTCACTTTGGCTATTCCTGAGTCACCAATTGAGGGAACGGTGGGCATAAAAGGAAAGAAGTGTAAAAAGTTTGAAGAGGAAACAGACGGTAAGGTTTCTTTTACAGGATTAACTGCTTAACACTCTAAAATGCCTATGTTTAAGCCTCTAGTTCAACCTCAAATGTATTAATGCTTTTAAAGTTAATGGGAAGCAAAAAATGAAAAGTGTGCTTACCTAAGGAGAAGAAAGGCTCTGTGTCCTATAGAGTCCTCCTATTCCTCTCCTGGACTCCACGTTCCATCGCTGGCTCCTCCGTGGGAGTCTTCGGAGGTCTTTGATGGAGATGCCAGTCTCCAGGAGCACTCGGGCCCCCTAAGACTTCCGAAGCCTCCTGCGGGGGCAGAGAGCAGTATTCAACCTATCATTTGAATACTGGTACCGGGGGAGAAAACGCTGGAGCACGGGGACCGTGAGAGGAGCAGGCAGGAAGGCTCTATAGAGATCCAAAGGTAAATATCTTTTTTGGGGGGGAAGGGGTTTAAAAATTTTTTTTTTCGTCCCATGACCGAGAGATGCTTAATGTTTTGTGCACCTCTGTACTTTTTTGCAGTACATATCTTGATATGTAGGACTCCTTCAAGTTGACCAGAGGTGGAGATGGAACGATAACTCTCTGTTCATTCTTTTCTTTCCTCATTCCTCCATGTCCTTCCCTTTCCAATTATATTCTTCACTAAAGGATTGTGTTATTATTGGGACCCAGTTGTGGTGTCCCTTATTGACAGTGGAGACTCCAGCTTCTAATTTTTGAAGACACAAGGGCTGGCTGGTGGGGCCTATTTGGGTGATCAAAACTGATGTTTGTATGGCAAGCTTTAGATATTTTTAGCTTAACTCATGTGACAAAATAAAGGCTAATTAGTTCAGCAATGATAGGAACCAAATGTAAACATCACAAACAGAAGGCTTTTGAGCAGAGCAGATTGTCCAAATGATGGTGCTATGCTTATGGAAGAAAAGTTACCTACAGGTGTACTTGGCTAGTTGACTGACAATGTTAGAACATACAATCAGAAGGAGGTAGAGAGTTTTGTTTTGTTTGTTTTTTTTTTGTGCAAATTTAAGTGTCATCCAGATACATTAATTACAAGGGATCTTGCAAGGATTGTGAGGTATGTATCGGAAATAGATAAGACCCCTGGTTTACTAAATGCCTGCATAGACTCAGGCTCACACATGACCCTGAGACGACTAGATACAAAAGAAGGTCTTTCTCCGCCTTCTCGTTCTCCTGGTAGAAACCCTGTAAGTTTGGCCAGTCTGGGTACTACTGACCAGGTGCAGAATGCTCCCAGTTGCAGGAGCGAGATGGGGGTGCGCGTGCAGCCACACTGCACATGTGCTACCTGGACCCGCCTGGCCAAACTTACAGGCTTCTAGCAGGAGAACGAGAAGACGGTGTGGGAACGGTCGGTCCAATATCTGTATTAAATACCAATATTTTAGTATAAAAGTGTAAAATACTGATATTAAATACCGATATTTTACTATGGGCAAACCTAACCCTGCTCTCATACAGAACCCTCCCCCCGACGTCTAAACCTTAACCCTCCCCAAAAACTACCAACCTAACGCCTAACCCTTAACTCCCCCACCGCTCAAACTATCTGCCTAATGGCTAACCCCTAAACCCCCCTCACAAACTGCCTACCTAACCTATTCCCCCCCACTGTACATACTACTTACCTAACGCCTAACCAGTTACCCCCCCCCCCCCCCCCAATGTGCAAGCCGACTGTCTAACGCTTAACCCCGACTGCACAAACTACCTACCTAACGTCTAGCCCTTAAACAGCAACTCCCCACTAGAAAAAAAGTTTAAAATAACGATGTGGGCGCCACAAAACATAGCACTGCAGCACCCACTCTTTATCGGGTCTGCGCATTACTTCATGATGTCACCAACATGTACGATCCTCCCCATAGAGAAGACCAGAGCTGTGCGGTGAGGATGCGCCGATCGCTGGAACCAGGCTGTGTAACGTATAAGTGGCTGGATCAGGGGGATCCTGGGCAATCAGGGGGTTGAGCACACTTATACCAGCTAGCCTAGTGCTAGCTAACATCTTATTCATTCATAGAAACCAATAGTTTTATAGTGGGGGACTGTGGCTACCAAAAAACCTCCTGAGCAGCGTAACGCTCAGGAGGTTAATGGGCCACATTGTTCGCATGCATTTTTAATGTGCTATTGAGCTGCCCTGGGAGTTAAAAATGCTGCTCGATTCTCTTTAACCGGTTCCCAACCGCTGTTACGTATATCTATGCCCCTGTGGACTTCACCTCAGCACCAGTGGTGTATACAGGATCTTCTCAAAAAATTAGCATATTGTGATAAAGTTCATTATTTTCTGTAATGTACTGCTAAACATTAGACTTTCATATATTTTAGATTCATTACACACAACTGAAGTAGTTCAAGCCTTTTTATTGTTTTAATATTGATGATTTTGGCATACAGCTCATGAAAACCCAAACTTCCTATCTCAAAAAATTAGTGTTTTTAAAACAAAAAAAGTCAGCCTTCAAATAATTATGTTCAGTTATGCACTCAGTACTTGGTCGGGAATCCTTTTGCAGAAATGACTGCTTCAATGCGGCGTGGCATGGAGGCAATCAGCCTGTGGCACTGCTCAGGTGTTATGGAGGCCCAGGATGCTTCGATAGCGGCCTTAAGCTCATCCAGAGTGTTAGGTCTTGCGTCTCTCAACTTTCTCTTCACAATATCCCACACATTCTCTATGGGGTTCAGGTCAGGAGAGTTGGCAGGCCAACTGAGCACAGTAATACCATGGTCAGTAAACTATTTACCAGTGGTTTTGGCACTGTGAGCAGGTGCCAGGTCATGCTGAAAAATGAAATCTTCATCTCCATAAAGCTTTTCAGCAGATGGAAGCATGAACCCAAATTTGAACCAGAAACAGTGGCAGAGGCGCCTGACCTGGGCTACAGAGAAGCAGCACTGGACTGTTGCTCTGTGGTCCAAAGTACTTTTTTCGGATGAAAGCAACTTTTACATGTCATTCGGAAATCAAGGTGCCAGAGTCTTGAGGAAGACTGGGGAGAGGGAAATGCCAAAATGCCTGAAGTCCAGTGTCAAGTACTCACAGTCAGTGATGGTCTGGGGTGCCATGTCAGCTGCTGGTGTTGGTCCACTGTGTTTTTTATGAAGGGCAGGGTCAATGCCCTTGCTAGGACTGAAAGTAATCAGCACAGAACTAAACATGAACAATTCTCACATTGCTTACTGCCACTATACTTATAATGTCCTTAACTTGTAATATTCACACTGTCTGTCCTTGTATTGTTTTTGTTTGTGTTTGTTAAGCAACTGCCAAGACAAATTCCTTGTAGGTGCAAACTTACTTGGCGAAAATAAATTGATTCTGATTCTGATTCTGATTCTGATTCTGATGTAGCTAGCTATCAGGAGATTTTGGAGCACTTCATGCTTCCATCTGCTGAAAAGCTTTATGGAGATGAAGATTTCATTTTTCAGCACGACCTGGCACCTCCTCACAGTGCCAAAACCACTGGTAAATGGTTTACTGACATGGTATTACTGTGCTCAATTGGCCTGTCAACTCTCCTGACCTGAACCCCATAGAAAATCTGTGGGATATTGTGAAGAGAAAGTTGAGAGACGCAAGACCCAACACTCTGGATGAGCTTAAGACCACTATCGAAGCATCCTGGGCCTTCATAACACCTGAGCAGTGCCACAGGCTGATTGCCTCCATGCCACGCCGCATTGAAGCAGTAATTTCTGCAAAAGGATTCCCGACCAAGTATTGAGTGCATAACTGAACATAATTATTTGAAGGTTGACTTTTTTTGTTTTAAAAACACTTTTCTTTTATTGGTCAGATGAAATATGCTAATTTTTTGAGATAGGAATTTTGGGTTTTCATGAGCTGTATACCAAAATCATCAATATTAAAACAATAAAAAGGCTTGAACTACTTCAGTTGTGTGTAATGAATCTAAAATATATGAAAGTCTAATGCTTATCAGTACATTACAGAAAATAATGAACTTTATCACAATATGCTAATTTTTTGAGAAGATCCTGTATATGCGTATCTGTTTGTTTACCTTGCCGTTCCCCATTGCCGCACTGCTGCCATTTGTTTCTTTTGGAATCCTGCCATTCTGTGATCGGTGAATGGGAACAGCTTGTTTCCAAACCTGATCACAGCAGTGATGAATAAAAGCCAGCGTCAGCGAGACATCGGCTTTCATTAAGAAAGTGAAAGTAAGCACTTACTACTTCCGTGTACTGTTTACAGTACTCGGAAATTAAGTGTAGCACCATCTTGTGGCCAAAAAGTAAAAATGCACCCCTATACACTATTATATATAGAAATACATAGATTTTTATTAGTTTTAACCCCATAAACCCCTACCCTATAGTTACCAAAATAAAACACCATGAAAAAACAACAACATAAATAGTTATAGAATTTTTAATATGTATATCATGAGGGTATATTACTGTTATTTTTGCAAATAACAGCTCGTAATTCTTAATATAGAATTAAAAATCACTAAACTGAAAAATTGCACCTTTATATCCAGATTAAATATTATCGCCATACATTGTACTAGGGAGACAATTTAAACGTTGTAATTACTGGGACAAATGAGTAAATAAAACATGAGGGCTTTATCTATTCCCTTTAAAATGCATATAAGATACAATAATTATTAGCAAAAAGTACCACCCAAAGAAAGCCTAATTTGTGGTGAAAAAAACAACAACAATATAGACATAATTTGGTGTGTTAAGTAAAAATAAAGTTATTGACGAATGAATGGGTGGAGAGTGATGAGAAAATTGCTCTGGTTTTTAAGTGGTGAAAACCTGAGTTTGGGAAGTGGTTAAAATATGAGTCTTAAGAAAAATAATACATTTGTTTAGAGAATTAGTGACATTTTCACAAAGGGCAAAGTTTTAAGTTAAGAACCATTTGTTTCTTTTTTTGTTTCATTCAAAAAGCTGCATGAAGCCATCGAATAAAAGAGGCAAAGCCAAATATAAAGCAACATGAAACTGGGCAATTTTCTCTCTTATTATTCTAATTATTTGGCTCTGAATTGGACTCGATCTCTTTTTTTAACTACCCAAAAACGTTACCTATACACAGGTCCACAGCACCCTGCTAAGTCAAGCAATCCCATACCGTTTAATTGAAAATTGACCGAGTATAAGCAATTTATGTACCACACTGCAGCACGTGGCATTATTATTATTATCATTATTTATTTGATTGTGAGCGCCCTCTGAAGGGAAGTTTGGGACATACAGTAAATATTTCTGTGTAAAGTGTTGCAGAAAATGTTTGTGCTATGTAAATGCATAATACTGTAGCAATAATTGTATTACTAATAACAATTGAACTCTATGCAGCTGGAGGACTCTGCTACCTTTTGCTGTTTTATATCGATTTTCCCTTTTTTTTCTCTTTTTGTTATGTATTTATCAATTTTTTGTATTGAGACTATAGTTTAAAATACTACAATTTGTTTGTTTGTTTTTTTAAACAATGACAGATGTCACCGGCAAGGAATCTGTAATAAAGGACGTCATCACATTTGTCAAAGGAGGAGATGCTGCATGGGCTGGAGGAATATCTAATGTCTTTGATGGAACTACCTATCGATTTTGGGGTCGATCTCTGAAATATAGCCCAGCCGTCATAGAATATGAAGTAACCTAACTCTGTATAGCCCAAGAGTGAATCATTAATTGTTACTTCAATTAAGAAAATTAGAAGATATGAGTGCTGAATGGAATACTAATAACTGCCGGAGGATTCCAACCCACAATGGAGCGACACAGATGAGTCAGGGTTGCCAAATGATCCCTTTAAATACTGACGCATCTAAGTAATGCAGGTTCTGGAGCTGCTCACACATAATCAATGTCCAAACTCCATTTAACTAGCCACAAGACCTGTATAACTCATATCCGTATTTAAAGGGACGAGTTGGCAACACTGAGATGAGTATGTAAATTCCTCAATGCTGTCTCTGTCGGGCAGCATGATGGCGTAGTGGTTAGCACGCTCGCCTTGCAATGCTGGGTACCCGGTTCAAATCCCAGCCAGGTCAACATCTGCAAGGAGTTTGTATGTTCTACCCGTGTCTGCGTGGGTTTCCTCCGGGCACTCTGGTTTCCTCACACATCCCAAAAAATAAGTTAATTAGCTTCCCAACTAAATTGTCCCTAGACTACAATACATACACTACACAATAAAGACATATGACTATATTAGGAATTAGATTGTGAGCTCCTCCGAGGGACAGTTAGTGACAAGACTATATATACTCTGTACAGAGCTGTGGAAGATGTTGGTGCTATATAAATACTAAATAATAATAACTGTTGATGCCTGCAGTCACCAAGTGCTCAACACAAATGTGGCCACCACCAGGGTATAAAACCCACAACACAGGCTCAGTTTCAAATTAGCGGATTACACTTTATCAAAACGTTTGTGTACATGTAAAACATAACTTACCGGTACATTGCGGGTCCATGCAAAGCTGGACCCTAGTAACATCAAATCGCCTATAAGGTTTTTGCAATGACTGCCAGGTCACATGCACCTTATACTGTATGAGTAATTGGTATATAGGATCCCACGATGATGGCGGAAGGCCGAAACCTGGTCGGGAAGGAGAATAGGCTACTCTGAAAGGACCAGAGACGGTTTACTCATATAAGGTGCATGTGACCTGGCAGTCATTGCAAACCTTATAGGCGATTTGCTGCTACTAGGGTCGAGCTTTGCATGGACCCACAATGTAAGTTTATATGTTTTACTTGTATCCAAACGTCTTGATAAAGTGTAATCCCCTGTTGTTTTGAAACTCAGTCTGTGTTGTGGTTTTATACTCCGGTGGTGGATACATTTTTGTTGAGCACTTGATGACTGCAGGCAGCAACAGTTGTGGATTTAACCCCGTGCCGACTGCCTCACGCCAATTGGCGTAAATGTGGCAGCAGCCCCAGGACCGCCTAACGCCTAATTGGTGTCAAGTCCAGGGCGGGGTTTTGCAGAAGATCGTGCGCGCATCTCCGCTTGAATGACGGAGTGGTCTCCCAACGGCAATCACCGCTAGGAGACTGTTAGATGCCGAAACTGCCGACTATGTACATTGTACAGCGCTGTTATCTACAGCAGCGATGTACTGGGGACAGCCGTGACGCTCGGCTGTCCCCCTGGGAGACTTAGAAAGCAATTGGCTCTCATAGGCTGATGTCTATGAGAGCCGATCGCTGTGAAGGAGGGAGGGGTTTAATTAAATAAATAGAAAATAGCCATTTTTATTTTAAAAAACAAACAAACACAAATATATAAAAAAAATAAACACAGCAGTAGGGATCAGAGCCCACCAACAGAAATCTCTGTTGGTGGGCAGAAAAGAGGGAGGAGGAGAGATCACTTGTGTGCTGAATTGTACGGCCCTGCAGCGAGGCCTTAAAGGAACCTAAACTGAGAGGGATATGGATGTTTCCTTTTAAACAATACCAGTTGCCTCACACGCCTGCTGATCTCTTTCGCTGCAGTAGTGGCTGAATCACAACCTGAAACAAGCATGTAGTTAATCCAGTCTGACTTCAATCAGAGCACCTGATTTGCATGCTTGTTCAGGGGCTGTGGCTAAGGGTATTAGAGACACCGGATCAGCAAGAGAGACCTGCAACTGGTATTATTTTAAAAGGAAAAATCCATATCCTTCTCAGTTTAGGTTCGCTTTAAAGCTGCAGTTTTAAGGCGAATTGTAAAAAAAAAAAAAAAAAGCTTGGTCACTGGGGGGTGTAAGAAGTTAAAGAGACAGCGCCAGGGAATTTCCATCCCATATAACCAGTACCATGATCTTACCTCAGTGTGGCAGAGACAGAATTTACAGGTGGAAGAGTAACTCCTATGTTCCCACTCCATAGAATGCTCTTTCTTCTTTGCATTAAAGTGGTCTAAGTCTCTTTGTTTCATATGATCCTCTTCCGGTCGCCAGGGTTGGGCTTACAGCAAAGGTGCTGGCTGAGCTGCGCAAGTCCTACAGCGTGCCCGTGGCCCGGGAGCGCACTGCGCATGTGTCTGACATCACTACGTCATGCACAATGACGTCATACATAGTGCAGTGCGCTCCCCGCCACGGCGTGCACTGTAGGACGCGCGCAGCCCGTTTCTCCAAACATTTTGATCTCTTGTATGCTTTAAAGCAGACCTGAACTGAAATACACAGGTCATACTTGCCTCCCGTGTAGTCTACTCCCCATGTAATCTTTCTCCTCTCCCGCATTATGTTTGTCCACTGTGATCGATGGAATTCTCTGTCCTTGATTTTAAAAATGGCAATGACCATGTAACAGCTTCCGGGGCGGCACACTGTTAAAGGGACCCTAGCTGAGAGGGATATGGAGGCTGCCATATTTATTTCCTTTTAAACAATAACAGTTGCCTGGCAGTCCTCCTGATCCTGTGTCTTTAATACTTTTAGCCATAGACCCTAAACAGGCATGCAGCAGATCAGATACTCTGACTCCGCTGACTCGGGTTTTACTAGATTAGCCATATGCTTGTTCCAGGGTTTGACTTAGACACTACTGACAGAAGACCAACAGGGCTGCCAGGCAACTGCCATTGTTTACAAGGAAATAAATATGGCAGTCTCCCTATCCCTCTCACCTCGGGGTCCCTTTAAGCTGTAACCTCGCCCACCTGAACCATAGGGAAAAATGGACATTACCTTGCACATCAGTTGTCCTCTTAGCTATAACTGACAGCAACTGATTTATAAATGACAGCAGCTGATATATTTCAGTTCTGCTAAAATCTAGTCAAAACTAGAAGGGATCATTGTTAGCTGAAAATGCTGAGCTTCTGAGAGGAACTGATGGTGAGGTAAGTATGTAATATTCCTTTGCAGGTACATCATGTGTTTATTTTAAATAATTTTATTTGGTTCAGGTTCCCTTTAATGAAATTAGCAGTTGGCTATAAGAATTCCATAAGGTACAGTGTGCTAAAACTAGCTCTTTGGTGCCTCTTTCCACAGTTGTCACCTCATGCATCTGCCTGTTTTGCCTATGCCTAAAAACGGCCCTGTTCTCCATACTTATACCCTGGTTATTTGGGAACCATGTTCCAGGTCCGCAAGTGTCTCACAAATGAAGGCCGCATTATTATAACCTAATTTACTGTCACATGTTTTCAGCTGTTGCCGATATATGAAGCTCTGAAACTGGTGGATGTGTCTGGCATTGAGACTAAGCGGCAGAACCTGAAGAGAGCCTATGACGAGTTCTTGGGCGAGTTCAATCCCTGCCGCTGTGGCCCTTGTCAGAACAACGGGGGACCTACCATGGATGACAACCGCTGCTCCTGCCAGTGTCCTTCAGGATACGGCGGCCTTGCCTGTGAGCAGACAGAACGACCAGGTAGGCAATGTAATATTTGAGACTGCAGAATGCACTTGGAGTCCCCAGGGAGAAAGGCACTATAAAAAATAATTTATTATTGCCAAATCCTGCATCCTTTTTTTTTTTAAAGCAAGTGGAAAAAAGCTTATGATATACCGTATTTTCTGCTGTATAAGACGTTCCCGAAATATGAGACACACCCAGGTTTAGAGGGCAAAAACCAGAGGAAAAAAATATATACTAAACCTGGTGCGTCTATATTCCAGGAGCGCAATGTACGCGTTATCCCCCAAATGGTGTCCTCCTGTGTGACCCATGTGTCGTCCTGTGTACCCCATGTTTCCTTCTGTGTGCCCCATGTGTTGTCCTGTGTACCCCATGTCTCCTTCTGTGTGCCCCATGTGTTGTCCTGTGTACCCCATGTCTCCTTCTGTGTGCCCTATGTGTTGTCCTGTGTACCCCATGTCTCCTTCTGTGTGCCCCATGTGTTGTCCTGTGTACTCCACTCCATGTCTCCACCTGTGTGCCCCATGTGTCCTTCTGTGTACCCTATCTCCCCATGTGTCCTTTTTTTTGTGCCCCCCTCCCCCCTGTGTGCCTCAGTTCCCCCCTAATCTCCTCCTGCCCCCCTCCATGTGTGCATTTCTGTGGCGTGTTCCCCCCCCCCCCCCCCATGCCTCTGCTACGCTATCCCTGCATGCCTTAGCTCCCCCCGCTATCCCCCTTAAATGTCCTGCCTCTTGTCTGCAGCGTCAGCGGTTTACCCGATACATGCCGCCGCGAGGACTGCAGACACTAATTCTGAATACACAGGGTGCGTTCCCGCACTCGTGTATTTCCAACATGTCCGATTTGCATTTCGATGGATCATTAGGTTGATTTGGCATACTTTGCATGCGAATCGACCTAACGATCCATCGAAATGCAAATCGGACATGTTGGAAATAAACGAATCGATGGGAATTGAGCGGGAAATCGAGTGCGGGAACGCACCGTGTGTATTCAGCATTAGCTGTTCTTTCTACATCCCACATTATTTTACTCCCAGCATGCCTCAGATTGGCATTGACCTAGTCATGTGATTATGCCCACAGCAGGAAGAATTTCCTGCACCTTTTGATTATAAAATATAACAAAATACGCAGTGAAAAGTTGTACTAGAAGTTAGGTTGCTGCCTGATATTGGTTATGTATAGTTGCTCTTAGTCATGCTGCTGGTTCTGTTGTAAAAAGTATAACAAGAGGATATGTTTTTATCTATTCTTGTTATTGCAGCCAAAGAGGCTCATGGCCAATGGAGTTGCTGGTCCTCGTGGTCTGGTTGCCAATCTGGAACACGGCAGAGGTCAAGGTCGTGCAATAATCCTCCACCTAAAAGTGGTGGCAACCCCTGCCTCGGGAAGAGCACACAAAAGGAGTTTTGTTAATTTTGATCTGTTGTATAATCTCATTAAGGCCTTCATTGCATAAATCTGTAGCTATCAGTGCAGAGAAATAAAGGTATAAGTATGAGTTTCTGTTTCATGATTAATTGAATGGTCCCCTGCCAAAGCAGACTCATTGGGTGCTTCTTCTTCTTCTTCTGAACACCCATACCAGTCCTGATAACAATATGCAGGGATTGAATAGCAGGGTTGTAACTACAATTCATTGGGTTCTTCGGCCTCCCAAAAATCCATGATGGGTTCACCCTCCTTGCATAGGGCATGGGGGATGATACGACCTCTCGGTCATTGAGGGCTTTAGTTTTGCCAATGATAAAAAATTTGGTGGGGTTAGCAATATCTAGGTCAGGGAAAGTCAGAGCTGAGGGGTGTATTTCATAAAATAGTAAATTGCTCACTGCAAGCAGGGAGGTTTCCTACCTCTCTAAAAGAAGGAATCATCAAGCCCCTTCTTAAAAAACCTTCCATGGATCCAAATGCTATGAGCAGCTACAGACCTGTCTCCAAACTCCCCTTCTTAGGTAAAGTTATTGAAAAGGCTGTCTATCTGCAACTTGAAACCAGGGTGTCAATAAACAACATCCTGGACCCTCTACAATCTGGCTTTAAGAAACACCACAGCTGTGAAACAGCCCTCATCCAAGTCTGCAACGACCTGCTCATGGCAAGGGACAGAGGGGAATGCTCCATCCTAATCCTGTTGGATCTCTCAGTGGCTTTTGATACAGTTGACCATGAAATCCTGCTTAAAGGGAACCAGAGGCCGCAGAAAAAAGATTCTATACATACCTGGGGCTTCCTCCAGCCCCATATGCATATATCGCTCCCACGCCGCAGTCCTCCGCTTCCTGTATGCGGCGGTACCAGGTCCCGTTGTTTCGGCCAGTCGGCGGCAGCACGCGGCCAACTGGCCGCATCACAGGGGCTCCCGGCATATCCTTACGCGTGCGGCTGCCTACTGCGCAGCCGCACGCGTAAGGGTATGGAGGGAGCCCCTGCTCATGCGGAGAATTGGCCGCGTCCGCCGGAAGTGACGGGACCCGGTACCGGCGGATCCAGGAAGCGGAGGATGGCAGCGTGGGAGCGATCCGTGCGTATGGGGCTGGAGGAAGCCCCAGGTACAGTGGTGTGAAAAACTATTTGCCCCCTTCCTGATTTCTTATTCTTTTGCATGTTTGTCACCCTTAAATGTTTCTGCTCATCAAAAACCGTTAACTATTAGTCAAAGATAACATAACTGAACACAAAATGCAGTTTTAAATGATGGTTTTTATTATTTAGTGAGAAAAAAAAACTCAAAACCTACATGGCCCTGTGTGAAAAAGAAATTGCCCCCTGAACCTAATAACTGGTTGGGCCACCCTTAGCAGCAATAACTGCAATCAAGCGTTTGCGATAACTTGCAACGAGTCTTTTACAGCGCTCTGGAGGAATTTTGGCCCACTCATCTTTGCAGAATTGTTGTAATTCAGCTTTATTTGAGGGTTTTCTAGCATGAACCGCCTTTTTAAGGTCATGCCACACCATCTCAATAGGATTCTTGTCAGGACTTTGACTAGGCCACTCTAAAGTCTTCATTTTGTTTTTCTTCAGCCATTCAGAGGATGGATTTGCTGGTGTGTTTTGGGTCATTGTCCTGCTGCAGCACCCAAGATCGCTTCAGCTTAAGTTGACGAACAGATGGCCGGACATTCTCCTTCAGGATTTTTTGGTAGACAGTAGAATTCATGGTTCCATCTATCACAGCAAGCCTTCCAGGTCCTGAAGCAGCAAAACAACCCCAAACCATCACACTACCACCACCATATTTTACTGTTGATATGATGTTCTTTTGCTGAAATGCTGCGTTACTTCTACGCCAGATTTAACGGGACACGCACCTTCCAAAAAGTTAAACTTTTGTCTCGTCGGCCCACAAGGTATTTTCCCAAAAGTCTTGGTAATCATTGAGATGTTTTTTTTAGCAAAATTGAGACGAGCCTTAATGTTCTTTTTGCTTAAAAGTGGTTTGCGCCTTGGATATCTGCCATGCAGACCGTTTTTGCCCAGTCGCTTTCTTATGGTGGAGTCGTGAACACTGACCTCAATTGAGGCAAGTGAGGCCTGCAGTTCTTTAGATGTTGTCCTGGGGTCTTTTGTGGCCTCTCGGATGAGTTTTCTCTGCGCTCTTGGAGTAATTTTGGTCGGCCAGCCACTCCTGGGAAGGTTCATCACTGTTCCATGTTTTTGCCATTTGTGGATAATGGCTCTCACTGTGGTTCGCTGGAGTCCTAAAGCTTTAGAAATGGCTTTATAACCTTTACCAGACTGATAGATCTCAATTACAGTACTTTTGTTTTCATTTGTTCCTGAATTTCTTTGGATCTTGGCGTGGTGTCTAGCTTTTGAGGTGCTTTTGGTCAGGGACGGATCTAGACCAAGTTGCGCCTGGGGCAAGGTCAGGTTTTGGCGCCTATGCTCTTATCCCTACTGTTCGAGGCTGGCGATTTACTGAACTCCCCCTTGTGGCGACCCCCGCCCCCCCTGCAGCCATCCCCTGCCTGGTGTAACTATACAATCCGAGCCTTCGATCCTGCGGATGTCACACAAGCTCTGCAGCTCCTTCTTCTCTGTCGGGACACAGACACGCGGCTTAGTGATGTCACCAAGCAGAGTGTCTGTGTCCTCGGCAGGGAAGACGGAGCTGCAGCGCAGAGCTTGTGTGACAGCCATCCACAGGACCGATATGTATTATTACACAGAACAGGGGATGGCTGCAGGAGGGGGGGGGGTTGCCACACGGGGGGGGGGGTTTAGTAAATCGCCACCCTCGGAGGTGGATGAAAGGGGGGATTGCAACAAACGAGGGGGCCAGTAAATTGCCACCCTTGGAGGGGAAGAAGGGGGGAATTGCAACAGAGGGGGGGGGGGGGGGGGGGGGGGGCAGGGACGGATCTAGACCAAGTTGCAACTTACATATGCGACCCCTTACCACTTTTCTGTCCCTCACACATTTCTGTGCCCCCTCGTCCACATATGTGCCCCTTCACTTGCTTCTGTGCACCCCTTTACCCACATATGCGGCCCCTTGCCACCTTTCTGTATTCCTCACACATTTCTGTGCCCCCTCACCAGACTGTGCCCCCTCGTCCACATTTGTGCCCCTTCACTTGCTTCTGTGCATCCCTGCTTTACCCACATATGCGACCCCTTGCCACCTTTCTGTAAAAGTGGCAAGGGGTCGCATATGTGGGTAAAGCAGGGGTGCACAGAAGCTTGGAGTGCACAGAAGCTGGTGAAGAAGTGGACCATATCTGACTGGGTCACAGGTGAGGGGTGCACAAAAGTGGTAAAGGGGTACATATGTGGGCAAGGGGGTGCACAACTGCACAATTGTATGAGGGAGAAGAGGCAAGTAAGTCACGTGGGCACATGATTGAATAAGGGGGTGCACAAGTGGGCGAGAGATTCTCACATGAGATCATGTCATGATGAGAGAGGCAGAGAAGTGTGTGAGAGAGATGGTGGGCACATATCATGTAGCTCAGCTGAGCCTGAGGGGTGCACTGACTGTGGCTGTGCAGTGTGCACAGAACGAATTGTGCGAGAGAATTTCTCTCTATGCTGACTGACCTGACCTGCAGGCTGCAGCAATTAGGCACCAGCACCACCCGCACTTCAGGCAGCGGCAGTAGTCACAACACTTCAGCCGCTCTCCGGACCAGAATGCAGACCTGGTCTCCTCTCCTCTCTGTGAGTCGCACTCGCGCACTTCTCTATTTGGCTTCACTGATGACGTGCATTACAGAAGCCAACACTAGAGGTGCGACAGAGAGGAGACCAGGTCTGCGTTCCGTGGAGAGCGGCTGAAGTTAGTATAGTATGTATGACTGCCGCTATGATCCGCCGTCCCTCCGCTATGCTGACACAGCGCCTGAGCTGAGCCTGGCTGACACACACTCGGGGGCAGCGCAGCGCCGGCAGCGCAAACAACAGGGGGAAAGTGGAGCCCACACAAGCGGGGATAAAGAGCCTGCCGCCTGGGGCAAGAGACCCGCCTGCCCCCCCCCCCCCCCCTAGATCCGTCCCTGCTTTTGGTCTACTTCTCTGCGTCAGATAGCTCCTATTTAAGTGATTTCTTGATTGAAACAGGTGTGGCAGTAATCAGGCCTGGGGGGTGACTACAGAAATTGAATTCAGGTGTGATAAACCACAGTTAAGTTATTTTTTAACAAGGGCAATCACTTTTTCACACAGGGCCATGTAGATTTGGAGTTTTTATTTCTCACTAAATAATAAAAACCATCATTTAAAACTGCATTTTGTGTTCAATTAGGTTATCTTTGACTAATAGCTAACAGTTTTTGATGAGCAGAAGCATTTAAGTGTGACACACATGCAAAAGAATAAGAAATCAGGAAGGGGGCAAATAGTTTTTCACACCACTGTATGTATAGAATCTTTTTTCTGGGGCCTCTGGTTCCCTTTAACAGACTGCAGGAGTACTGTGGCATCAGTGGATCAGTCCTCCAGTGGTTCAGATCATTCCTGACTGACAGAACACAGAGAGTATCCCTAGGTCCTATAATGTCCAAACCTGCACCTCTACAATTCGGAGTGCCACAAGGATCAATCCTATCCCCTCTGCTGTTTGCAATCTACATGTTGCCACTCGGTACAGTTATCCTACGTCATGGCCTGACGTACCACTGCTACTCGGATGACACACAGCTATACCTGTCCTTCAAACCTGGTGGAACAGACCCTACCCCAAAAATAAACTCTTGCTTAGCTGAGCTACAGGCATAGATGAATGATAACTGGTTGAAACTGAATGCTGACAAAACTGAAGTCCTGTTTGTCCAAAGCCAGCACTCGCCATCAAAACAGCTCTATCCTAAAGCAACACCAATCAGGATTGGGAATTCAGACATAAACAGCTCCAACCTTGTGCGCAGCCTTGGCGTACTAATCGATGGGGAATTAAGTTTCAGAAACCAAATTTCATCTGTAGTTAAATCTTCCTACTTTCATCTGAAGAACATTGCAAAGATTAAACATCTGATTCCCCCAGAGGATCTTCCAACCCTAGTCCACGCCCTTATCACATCACGGCTGGACTACTGCAATGCCCTTTATGCTGGCCTCCCCAAAAAGGACCTGCGTCGCCTGCAATTAGTGCAGAATGCTGCTGCCAGATTGCTAACAAACCAGCCTCGCCACTGTCACATTACACCGATCCTTCGCTCACTGCACTGGCTACCAGTAGAATGGAGAATACTCTTCAAGATTGGACTGCTGACATTCAAATCCCTGCACAATCTGGGCCCTGGATACACGAAGGACCTGCTGAAGCTGCACCACACCTCTCACAACCTCAGATCAGCAAGTTCTATAAACTTGGTCACTCCCAGAGTGCACCTCCAAAAATCTGGAGATAGAGCCTTCTGTCATGCTGCCCCTACTCTTTGGAACTCCCTGCCACACCCAGTAAAGACAGCACCATCCATGGGGGGACAGGCAAAAATGGCGCACAGCGCCAATAGTGTCAGAATGGCGCTGCACTTCAAACGATATTTATCGTTTTATATGTGTTTTTTTGCAGGGATCGGGCTGGAGGAGAGGCAGCGGCCGGGCAGTAGGCTGGCAGCGGGGGTCGGGCTGGAGGAGAGGTAGCGGGCTGGCAGCGGGGGTCGGGCTGGAGGAGAGGCAGCGGGCAGTGGGCTGGCAGCGGGGGTCGGGCTGGAGAGGCAGCGGGGTGGAGGGAGTAGGATTAGGTAGCATGTGTATACATTACATTGTCCCGGCCCGGCGTTCGCTCCTCACTTCACAGCTTGCACGAGTCCTGCATCCAGCCAATCACCATGCGGCTTCAGTTTCCGCATGGTGATTGGCTGGATGCAGGACTCGTGCAAGCTGTGAAGTGAGGAGCGAACGCCGGGCCGGGACAATGTAATGTATACACATGCTACCTAATCCTACTCCCTCCACCCCGCTGCCTCTCCAGCCCGACCCCCGCTGCCAGCCCACTGCCCGCTGCCTCTCCTCCAGCCCGACCCCCGCTGCCAGCCTACTGCCCGCTGCCTCTCCTCCAGCCCGACCCCCGCCTCTCCTCCTCCAATTTTTCAATGGCGCACTGTTCTGTTTTATAAAACGCTATTTACCGTTTTAATGTATTTACATTAAAACGGTAAATAGCGTTTTATGATCGGCAGAACGGTGCGCCATTTTTTACTCTGCGCCATTTTTGACTAGATGCATCCATGGAGCTATTCAAATGCAGACTGAAAAGTCACCTGTTTAGCCTGGCATTTCCGGACTTATAAAATTCTTCCTCTGTAGTCTGTACCACGATGGTCAGAGCCATGCTTATGTGCTTTGAGTCCCATGGGAGAAAAGCGCTTTACAAATGTTATTTGTTGTTGTAATCTGTGATATGAATTAGTTACCATCCGGAACCAGTGACAAATCGTCACACCTAGTCTGTAATCTGGACATTCACACAGCTTTAGAAAACTGATGTAGACCATGGATGCTCGAAGCAGTTAAAGAGGAACTGTTGCGGAAATCTTAAAATTTCTTCCTGAGTAAAATGAGCCATAAATTACTTTTCTCCTATGTTGCTGTCACGTACAGTAAGTATTAGAAATCTGACATTACCGACAGATTTTGGGCTAGTCCATCTCTCCATAAGGGATTCTCAGCATAACCTTTATTCTTTATAAAGACATTCCCTTAAAAAGCTTTATATAAAGATGCTGAACAGCCTCCCTGCACATTTTTTTGGCAGTTGGACAGAGCAACTGCCATTCACTAAGTGCTTTTAAAAATAAAGGAAACCCTGGGAACCCCCCATGAGAAGATGGGCTAATCCAAAATCTGTTGGTAATATCCGATTTCTACTACTCACTGTAAGTGACAGCAACATAGGAGAAAAGTAATTTATGGTTCATTTTACTCTGGAAGAAACGTACTTCTTATTTGTATGTGTTTACATGTATTTTACATTTTAAGATATTTGCGACAGAGGACCTATAACCTCTTGACGACCAGCTAACGCCGATTGGCGTAAACTGGTCGTCTGCGGGTTACCATGGAGCGGCCTTTCCATGTCAGTTCACGGAGGGTGTCTCCGTGAACAGCCGGAGAGCCGCCGATCGCGGCTCGTCGGCAAAATGTAAACAGGCGGGGAAGAAATCCCCGCTGTTTACATCATACGGCGCTGCTGCGCAGCAGCGCCGTACGGCAGATCGGCGATCCCCGGCCTCTGATTGGCCGGGGATCGCCGGCATATGATAGGCTGAAGCCTATCCTTCAATGCGCAGAACGGAAATCCGTCCTGCGCAGCTCACAGGGGGCGGGAGAGACGGCGGAGAATGCTGCGGAGGGGGGCTTTGAAGAGCCCCCCCGCTAAGCAACTGCAGCCGGCGGCGATCAGACCCCCCCCAGCAGGATATCCCCCTAGTGGGGAAAAAAGGGGGGTAGTCTGATCGTCCTGCTGCACTCCTGATCGGAGCTGCGGGCTGTAGAGCCCCTGCAGCACCGATCAGTGAAAAATCCCCTGGTCGGCAAGTGGTTAAGGAGTTCTCTCAGAAATACAAGGTGTTCATTTCAGTATCATCTTGGTTACAGCATCAAAGCAGGAACTATGAATATAACTTCAGATCTTGATGTAGTGGCTTTGCAATCAGACGTCAGCACTACTAAACTGAACTATACTCAGCATTAGGAAGCTGTCATCAGAAGTAAACTAAACTAGGCTATACTGTACATAAGCAACACAAACAAAAGTGAAGCAAAAAGAAAGTAAAGGCAAAGTAAAAGTAAAGTAAACATAAAACTAGGGATCAATCTTATATATAGAAAGACCTCCATCTTTCCAAGTGTTAATTAACCACCCTGGCGTTCTGATAAGATCGCCAGGGAGGCTGCGGGAGGGTTTTTTTTAAATAAAAAAAAAACTATTTCATGCAGCCAACTGAAAGTTGGCTGCATGAAAGCCCACTAGATGGCGCTCCGGAGGCGTTCTTCCGATCGCCTCCGGCGCCCAGAATAAACAAGGAAGGCCGCAATGAGCGGCCTTCCTTGTTTTGCTTAGATCGTCGCCATAGCGACGAGCGGAGTGACGTCATCGACGTCAGCCGACGTCCTGACGTCTGCCGCCTCCGATCCAGCCCTTAGCGCTGGCCGGAACTATTTGTTCCGGCTGCGCAGGGCTTGGGCGGCTGGGGGGACCCTCTTTCGCCGCTGCTCGCGGCGAATCGCCGCAGAGCGGCGGCGATCGGGCAGCACACGCGGCTGGCAAAGTGCCGGCTGCGTGTGCTGCACTTTATTTCATGCGAATCGGCCCAGCAGGGCCTGAGCGGCAGCCTCCGGCGGTGATGGACGAGCTGAGCTCGTCCATACCGCCAGGCTGGTTAATCACATCCCACTGTAGGTGGGCTATGAGTGGATTATAGGTGTCAACCACAATAGGAGCTTTCTATTGGCTTCTATGATTGAATGACTGATGGCCTATTCACTGCACAGAACCGAAATCCCCAGGCTAAACTTGGAGTTGCTCAGACGAACCTTTTCCCGATTTCCTGGGAGCTGTTATGGTTCTGAATTGGCCCTGGCACCTTTCAGACTCCACAACCAACTGATCTTGGGAAATGCACAATGTTTCAATGCTTGATAAGAATTCTGTTCTCTAGAAAATGTCTTAAGGGAGGACTCTGATTATAATCTTCTGCTGAAACATTGGCTCTTAAAGGACAACTATTAAAGTTAACTAAAATTCTAAATGCCACATCTATTTCTAGTAATTACTAGCAAGTAGCAATACAAAGGCATTTTTTTTCATTTCTTATGTGATGAAAATATGACATTTACAGAGAGCAGTTTTCACAGTGGTTATTACTATAGAGGACTGTGCCCAGCACATCCAGCATATGGAGACAGTCCTTACTGGCTGTAATCCTGTGACTGAAATGTCTTCCGAATAGCAGAAAGCAGAGATTAAGCATCAAGATAGTGTGCAAATAACTCATCAGCTGCAGCCCTGACCCTGCGTCTCTCACTGATTCACTCAGTTCTAGAGTAAACCAAGATTACAGCCAGGATGAGCTCATTCTGAATGGTGCATGTGTTAGCATCTAAGCAGATCCTGATTTACCATAAGGCACTGTAGGCACCTGCCTACAGGCGCCTGATGATGGAACGGCAGCTCACCCCTCCCTCCCTGAGTGCATCCCTCCCTCCATCCCTATACAGAGTCCTGATGAGAGTGTAAATGAGAGGTTACTCACCCTGCTCTCAGCATTCCGCTGACAAGATCTCCATTCAGTCAGGGGCACCTCTAGTTACTTAGTATAAGGTAGCCAAAAGTACCCTCAGTATTAAGAAGCACCTGTAGGCACCTATGATGGGCAAGGGAGAAGTGGCAGCTGGGGCAGCCAGCACACTTGCGGTGCAGTTTGGTGGGGGTTTGACTTCCTGTATAGTGATTGGCTGATCACTTGTATATATAGTGCATGTCATTTTTTATGTGGTTAATGCTGGGCAGCTTGAAAAAGGACAGGAGCCCGAAACAGCTGACTGTTGCTGTTGATAGCATTATGTTTTAACCTTGTTTAATAATAAAGATTTGAAAACGAGTTGAAGATTGTGCGGACCTCAATCGCTTGGTTTGGTGGGGGTTTGTAGGTTTATGGAGGGCAGTGGCGGACATACGGCCGTGCAGGCCGTGCCGCCGCACGAGGGCCCCTGAAGTTCCGTTTTCTTCAGGGGCCCATTAAGTATTTTTTTAAAAAATTTTTTTTTATTATTTTATTCCCCGGGGGGCCCCCCGATTCCTATCCTCCCTCCCTCACCTCGGGGGGCCCCCCTCCCGATATGCGCGGCGGGAGAGCGAGCGAGCGAGCGGCAAATGCAGGAAGTCTTCAGGGCTCTCCAGGCATCCGCTAGAGGCCCAGCCGCTTAGTCTCCAATATGTCTCCAGTTGGAGACATATTAGAGACTCAGCGGCTGGGCCTCTAGCGGATGCGTGGAGAGCCCTGAAGACTTCCTGCATTTGCTGCTCGCTCTCCCGCCGCGCATATCGGGAGGGGGCCCCCCGAGGTGAGGAAGGAAGGGAGGGAGGGAGGATAGGAGTCGGGCCCCCCACCCGGATAGCTACCCACCCGGCTACCTAACCACCTACCCACCCGGCTACCTACCTACCTACCCACCCACCAGGCTTCCTACCTACCCACCCGACTACCTAACCACCCACCAGGCTTCCTACCTACCTACCCACCCACCAGGCTTCCTACCTAACCACCCACCCAACTACCTAACCACCCACCCGGCTACCTACCCACCCGGCTACCTACCCACCCACCAGGCTTCCTACCTAACCACCCACCCAACTACCTAACCACCCACCCGGCTACCTACCCACCCGGCTACCTACCCACCCGGCTACCTACCTACCTACCCACCCGGCTACCTACCTACCTAACCACCCACCCGGCTACCTACCTAACCACCCACCCGGCTACCTACCTAACCACCCACCCGGCTACCTACCGGGCTAGTTACCAACCCACCCACCAGGCTACCTACCTACCCACCCACCAGGCTACCTACCTAACCACCCACCCGGCTACCTACCGGGCTAGTTACCAACCCACCCACCAGGCTACCTACCTACCCACCCACCGGGCTACCTACCTACCTACCGGGCTAGTTACCCACCCACCCACCAGGCTACCTACCCACCCACCCACCCACTCACCCACCCACTAGGCTACCTATCCACCCAACCACCCATGGGAGCTGCGCGCCGGATGGAGGCTGGGACAGGAGGTCTGCTGCTGCAGGTGAGTAAATGTTTTTGTTTTATTTATATTAGCAGGTGTATGTTCTGGGCAGGTCTGCCACATGATTGCATGTATTTTCTGGGCATATCTGCCGACATGATTGCACGTATTTTCTGGGCATATCTGCCGACTTGTTTGCACGTATTTTCTGGGCATATCTGCCGACTTGATTGCATGTATTTTCTGGGCATATCTGCCGACTTGTTTGCACGTATTTTCTGGGCATATCTGCCGACTTGATTGCATGTATTTTCTGGGCATATCTGCCGACTTGATTGCACGTATTTTCTGGGCATATCTGCCGACATGATTGCACGTATTTTCTGGGCATAACTGCCGACATGATTGCACGTATTTTCTGGGCATATATGTGTATTTTCTTGAGAAAACCTGCACAATTATGTGAATTTTCTGGGGAAAGGGTCACCAAAACTTGGGCCCACTGTCTTTGCGTTGCACTTTTCAAGGGAACCTGAGGTGAGAATAATATTGAGGCTGACATATTTCTCTCCTTTTAAGCAATACCAGTTGCCTGGCTGCCGTGCTGGTCCTCTGCCTCTTATTCTTTCAACCATAGACCCTGAACAAGCATGCAGCAGGTCAGGGGTTTCTGACAATATTGTCAGAACTGAGAAGATTAGCTGCATGCTTGTTGCTGGTGTAATTCAGTTTATTACTGCAGCCAAATAGATCAGCAGGGCCGCCAGGCAACTAGTATTGTTTAAAAGGAAATAAACCCTCACCCCGGGTTCGCTTTAAGTTACAGTTAGCTCCGCCCTCATCCGGTCATTGCCACGCCCATTTTTTTGCCGCGGCGCTACGCGCCGCAGGTTCTATCCACTATTTTTTGCCGCGGCGCGCTACGCGCGCCGCAGGTCATAGGGGGCCCACAATTACAATTTTGCACAGGGGCCCACTGCTGGCTGTGTCCGCCACTGATGGAGGGTGAAGTCTGAGGTGCCAGGAAATCTGTGCCTATAGGCTCCTGGAAGGTAAAAGATATTGAAGAAACTCAAAAAGGTTTATATGCAAAAATACAAATAGTCTTTGTTGAAGACAAAAGACGTGCAAAATATTCATAAAAGGTATCCTTCAAGGAGCATATTCCATAGCCGAGGATGGCGAACATACAGCAGTGATTAACATCTCAAGATTAGTGTAATTGTAAGTATTGAGGCGACAACGTCGATAGTCCCTTTTAGTACCACAATCAATAGAGCTATATGTTTGCACATGATAATGTGTCTCTCTAAGGCTGAAAACATAATCAAAAACACCACAGAAAAGAAGCCCCTTTCAGAGACATGCTGTTAATATACAACACTGACATCCAGTATGATGCAAAAACAAAAATATTTATTAAAGTGTTGTCCAAACAATCAGAAAAATTAAAAACACTTAAAACCACTTTCTTAAACCGACTGTTGTCGGAAATCTCTCCTGCAGCTGGGAAAAGTTCCTAATAGTGTCTAAATAAATACATCTAGTGCCTGGTAACCTGATCCACAATATATCACAAACCCCTATTCATTTCATAAATTTGACAATCAGTGTAAACATAAGTAAAAAACAACTAATAAATAACCACTATGCACAAAGTATGGCAGAAAGTGCTGCGTGCTGAAAAAGGTGCAAGTGCCAGGTAATTAATACAGATGAATCAAAAAATGCTGCCATATACATATAACCATATACAAGAAAGTGTGTGCTGATCGTGCTTAGCAAATAGTGAGAGGACCCATCTGCCGGGGGGAGAAGGGGAAATTCGTCTTGCACGGTCGCAGCGGTCTGCTGCTTCTATGGAGGCATGTATATGGCAGCATTTTTTGATTCATCTATATTAATTACCTGGCACTTGCACCTTTTTTAGCACGCAGCACTTTCTGCCATACTTTGTGCATAGTGGTTATTTATTAGTTGTTTTTTACTTTTTTACTTATGTTTACACTGACTGTCAAATTTATGAAATGAATAGGGGTTTGTGCTATATTGTGGATCAGGTTATCAGGCACTAGATGTATTTATTTAGACACTATTAGGAACTTTTCCCAGCTGCAGGAGAGATTTCCGACAACAGTCGGTTTAAGAAGGTGGTTTTAAGTGTTTTTAATTTTTCTGATTGTTTGGACAAGACTTTAATAAATATGTTTGTTTTTGCATCATACTGACTTGTACTCATACTGACATAATTTGACTTCAAGTGAACCCGAGGTGAGAGTGTTATGGAGACTGCCATATTTATTTCCTGTTAAACAATACCAGTGCCCTGGCAGCCCAGCGGATCTATTTTTCAGCAGTAGTGTCTGAATTACACCAGGAACAAGCACACATCTTGTCAGTTCTGATAATATTGTCAGAAACACCTGATCTGCTGCATGCTTTTTCAGGGTCTATGGCTAAATGTATTACAGGCAGAGCATCAGCAGGACAGCCAGGCAACTGGTATTGCTTAAAAGGGAATAAATATGGCAGCCTCCATATCCCTCTCACTTCAGGTTTACTTTAAGAAACCCTTTCAGACAGATAAGGACAGATAATGAATTATCTGCCGTCTCAAGAATTAATTCAGCCCACGGCTGCCGGCTGGTCAGCGGCAACATAGTGTGTATCCACCTGGTAGCAAAACAGGGCAGCAAGGAGGAACCTTTCCCAACCACCAGTACTGCCATTTCGTATCCCAGGTGGTTTATTCAGTTGACATATGACTTTTATCACCTCCTAGGCCTAAAATGTGCTTGAAAAGCACACTTCTGGTGTTGGTGATTACTGGAATACAGAGTTTAGAAACCATAATTCAAAAATTACCAAGGGATCCTGTACAAGTTCCGAAGCAGTGGCTCTGCAATAGGGGTTGCAGAGGTCTCTCCCGCACTTAGGCCAGAGTATTAGCTCTTTATTGGTCCTGTGCAGGTAATAATTACTTTCTATAGATGCTTTGTATGACAATAATCATTAACAAGCGGGCATGTAAAACTTGTACTGTAGCAAATAGCTACTTAGCTATGCCACTGTTCCAAAGTAACCATGCGCCGCTATTTTTATAGTTACACATTTGTTCAAAATAAAGATGAAAAACAGTTATGAGTGGTGATGTTTAGTTTTATTTAACTGTTATTGATTGTTGACTTTAACTGTTAAGACTCATAATTACGGAAAGCATGTGTCACATCACATACAGCTCCATGTTCTCCTATATGTCTTGGCACAGTTAGCAGCTTCTGGAGTCACTATTGGGCCCTGAGCAAGGCTGCCCTCCATTCCTCGGGGGAGGGTTATTGCAGTAGCGCTGTCTCGTCTGAGTTCTTCCTGAACATGGAGTCCAAGCCGTCCAGCAGCTCCAAGCTCCGTCTATCGCAGGGGCTGAAATGGAAAGCAACCAATCAGCTGAGGCATCCTAAAATGACGGTCTTCATTGCTATCTCAAGCTGGCCATACGCAATACACCCAAACCATTTGATTTTTATCTTAAAGGAACACTATTGATTAATGTTTTTTTTTTTAATTTGAGATGAGAATAGTTTGGGAAGTGCTGCTAAGTAGTGGTGTATACATTTGAATGCTTATCTCTTTGTTTATTGTTGTCAAATTCCTTTCACACTTTCCTAACGCCAAATCTGACATACTAGTGAATCACAAGAGGAGGGGGATTCCCTCACAATACATCGGTTAACCCTGTGCATGAGACAGGTCTCACTAACATAACTGCAGCTGCCTGTGTCTCTGACTGAGCTGTTTACAGGGAGAGCAGAGGAAATGTATCTTGTGTGTAATTGTGTGTGAAACCTGACAACCAAGGCTGTTGTTATAACTCTGTAGTCTTACAAAGAACAGCACTGGCTATTGAAGTACAGACACCACCCCTTTGCCAATGAATTGTTCCAAATGCAGCTATAACCTATACACAACAAATTACAGCTTTTGCCTCTGATATTTAACATGAAAAGTAGGAAAATGTTTACCCTGTTATTTAGACATGATTTGTACATTGTCATTGTAGAACACTCGGTTTGATAGTGTTCCTTTAATTTGTTAGATAACATGGAAGAAGTTTTGAATCAGGATAATACCATTTATTGACTAAATTTAGAAGAAAAAGAGTACGCTTTCAGCTAATAAGCCTTCTTCAGACTTGATTCCTGTATGTTGACAAGATATTAGATCAGGCAGCTTGTATACATTGGACATTAACCACCCTGGCGTTCTATTGAGATCGCCAGGGCGGCTGCGGGAGGGTTTTTTTTTAATTAAAAAAAAACTATTTCATGCAGCCAGCTGAAAGTTGGCTGCATGAAAGCCCACTAGAGGGCGCTCCGGAGGCGTTCTTCCGATCGCCTCCGGCAAGCATAAGTAACAAGGAAGGCTGCAATGAGCAGCCTTCCTTGTTTGGCTTTCCTCGTCACCATGGCGACGAGCGGAGTGACGTCATGGACGTCAGCCGACGTCCTGACGTCAGCCGCCTCTGATCCAGCCCTTAGCGCTGGGCGGAACTATTTGTTCCGGCTGCGCAGGGCTCGGGCGGCTGGGGGGACTCTCTTTCGCCGCTGCTCGCGGGCAGCACACGCGGCTGGCAAAGTGCCGGCTGCGTGTGCTGCTTTTTATTTTATCAAAATCGGCCCAGCAGGGCCTGAGCGGCACCCTCTGGCGGTAATGGACGAGCTGAGCTCGTCCATACTGCTAAGGTGGTTAAGGCCTGGAACTCACTAGCAGTACATTGCTAAGCCATTTCTAAGGACTAGTGATTTGAAAAACTCTTACTAATGTAATGCTATGGGTGTAATTGAGCGATGTGATTTTATAAAAATCACCAATTGCATTGCTTTAGCAAGAGCTTTTCCAATCACTAGCGCTTAGTAAAAGCTGCTAGTGGGTTTTAATCCTAAAAGGAGATGCAATGTTTTGCAAACATAAATAATGTCATTAGATGCCTTAATTGCAACATTAGGAGGGTCTCACCGGAATAGATAAAATGTTCAAGTGAAATTAGAAATGGCGAAAACAACTTTTATTTCCATCGACAAATACATTTTGTAGAAAATGTGATAAAATGATTGATTGAGTATGGTGTGAACACATATTCAATCAATGTAAAAGGGCTGGTTCACACTGTAAGGCCTTGCTCACATTGCGTTCTGATCGCGTTAGTGTTCACGTTGGGCGTTTTTTTATGCAATTTTTTTGCGATTCCCGGCGCTTGGGTGGGCCGTGCATTTTTGTTAAAAGCTTTTTTTCTGCTTAAAGCGGAACTGTAAAGTGTTTTTAAACACATTGTTTCACTTACCTGGGAATTCCTCAAGCCCCTAGTAGCCGTCCTGTCCTGCGCCGGTCCTGCCCAAGCCGCCGTTCTCCCGC
The DNA here is from genome assembly GCF_040937935.1 of Hyperolius riggenbachi. Lineage (NCBI taxonomy): Eukaryota > Metazoa > Chordata > Amphibia > Anura > Hyperoliidae > Hyperolius > Hyperolius riggenbachi. The sequence continues at coordinate 61,219,492 of NC_090651.1, forward strand.
AGCCGCTGCGCTTTGGCCAGGGATCGCTATACAGCCGCAATATGGCTGTATGAAGATCCCTGGCATTTTTATGTTTAGAGTGTGGGAATTTTTTTTTTTTAAATTATGTGGGGTCCCCCCTCCTGAAACTTTTTAACCCCTTGTCCCCCATGTAGGCTGGGGTAGCCAGAATGTGGAGCTCCGACTGATTGGGGCTTCACACCCTGACTATACCAGCTGCAAAAAAAGGTCCCTTAATGCCGATGTTTGTTCCGGGGTATCTGTTGGGGGGGCCCCCGGGTTTATTTTGCCCTGGGGCCCCATTGTTGCTTAAACCGGCCCTGCATTTAAATTGACACAGAAAATAAACACCCACTGGCAAAAATCACTCTTTCTAGTGCTTTGCGCTTTTCCGACACCTCCCATTATCGCAAAATCCCCCCGAAAATGGTCCATGCAGCGCTTTTCAGATGGGAAAGCAAACGGAACACCCCAATCTGAACTAGCGCATAGGAATGCATGGTGTAAGTGTTTTCAGGGGGATTTTGAAAAATCTCGAGCGCTTAAAAAAATGAAAAAGCGCCCTTAAAGTTAGTTTCAAAACATTTTATTTTCAGAAGGGGGGAAAAAAATCATCATAATAAAAGGAATGTCCAGGCTCCATAAAAAAAAAAAAACATCTACTTACCTGGCTTCCTCCAGCCCCTGGCAGTGGCATGTCCCATGCAGCATCTCTGCACGCAGCCGCCGGCCCGGGGTCCCCGCCAGTGCATCGATCGACCTCATGAGGTCGTCCTCTACTGCGCCTGCGTCAATCAAGTCAACTTTGTCCAGAGTGTACTGCGCAGTAGAGGACGACCTCGTGGAGGGGACCCTGGGCCAGTGGCTGGATGCAGAGCTGCGACGTGGGATATGCCGGCTGCCAGGGGCTGGAGGAAGCACCGGATCTTTTTTTACGGAGCCTGGACATTCCTTTTGATAGGATGATTTTTTTCCCCTTCTGAAACGAAAATGTTTTGAAACTAATATCCATAGTACCCTGTCTATTTTTCTATTCTATTTTCAGAGCCTGGATATATTCCCTTTAATGTCAAGTGTGTGATGATAGCAGTACAGGTTACATTAAGTCCCCTTTTACACTGGCAGATTAAACCTGCGTTGCATTACCCTATTTTTCCCACAATGAGCCACAAAAGCAATGCAAGTCTACGTAGACTTTCACACCTATTTTGGTTCATTGCAGTGCGCCGAAAAGTATCCAACCCGACACAAGGGCTGTAGAGCGTTACTGTAAGCGCCATACTTGGCACGGATCCCACGGCTCTTTGAAAAAGCGTCGCGACGGCCGCGATATCGGTGGAGCAGTCCAACGGGGGTTCCCCACCTGGGTCATACCACTGCCATCACTTTCCTCCTTGCTCGGCTAAGTATCACAGCTGCCTTATCTCTACACTGTTTACCTATGGTCACGTCTGATCTCACTCATTACGGTTAGGATGCATTAGGTCACTATATCAGGTTTTTTCTATGTATATGTTCTTTGTTTCTACTGCAGCGTGTCCGTTATTGCACTTTATCAGCTGAGTTACTGACCCGGGTTCTTAGCTCAAGAGAGCTCTTATTCTGAGCATCTTGGTTGCTAGCATTTCTCATATATTATTATTGATTAAGCATTATAGGTATGTTTTCTTATTTGATGGACATATAGTGCATGTGGATATGGCTTTCTCATTTTTAGTTGATTTTAACAATTTTGTAGTGGTGTATATTGATTAATAAATATTTTCTATATTTGCATATACATGGTGTAGTGCTAGTTCCTCAGGGCTGACCCCCCCTTCTTTTTGTTTGTAACCGCCATACTTAACGCACGTTGCTTGAGGTAATGGAAGTCTATGGGCGGGGCAGTAAGTGTGCGCAGGGGAGAGCAGTGGGGTGCACATGTGCGGGCCTCTGGGAATCCCAGTGATATACTTCCTGCCCAGCAAGGAGTGCGTCACTGAGTGGTGCGCCTGTGCATATGACTGTGTCGGCTCACTCTGCCGCAGTGTCATTTGATTGTCATTTTTTGCGCTGCAGTGGAAAAAAAGTAGTGAAAAGCTGTAATAGTTATCATCATAGTCATAATTGTGACCTATGCCCCACACCACACAACAGAAGAAAAGACACGATAATTATTGACAGTACCTGGCCTTTTGGTGATTTCACAAGATGACCCTTTAAACCCCAATGGACAAATACACTCGCAGCGATTCTCTGGAAAACATAGGGAAAGAAAACTATTGTGAAAAGTGTTTTTATGCAGCAAAGTTTAGCTTAAAGGAAACCTAAACCAATACAAAAAAATAGTATTTTTCACTTACCTGGGGCTTCTACCAGCCCCCTGCAGCCATCCTGTGCCCTCAAAGTCACGTACGGCAGAACAGTTAAAAATTGCGCTGCATTAATTTACATTATAAAGCAATATTTAATGTTTTATAAGTTAAATAATGGTGCCACATTAATTTACATTTTAAACCGATATTTATTGTTTTAGGGGTTAAAAAATGACGTGGTGTTAGGCAGTGGGGTGGAGGGAGTAGGATTAGGTGGAGGGAGGATGTGTGCAGAGGCATGCATTACCTAGTCCCGGCCGGCTATCGCTCCTTCACTTCTTCAGTTAGTTTGCTGTAGTCCTGCATCCAGCCAATCACCATATAGCTTCAGTCCCCGCATGGTGATTGGTTGGATGCAGGACTCCTGCAAACTAACTAAGAAGTGAAGGAGCGATCGCCAGCCGGGACTAGGTAATGTATGCCTTTGCACACATCCCCCTACACCTAATCCTACTCCCTCCACCATACTAGCTAACACCAGTGTCTTGCTGACCCCCCCCCCCCCCCCCCCCGACCCTTCGCTGCCTCACTAGCCCCCCTGCACTTTTGAATGGCACACCGTTCTGACGATGTATTTACATTGATACATATGATGTATTTACATTAAAACGGTAAATAGCGTTTTATGATACATTTATCGGCAGAACGGCGCACCATTTTTCATCCTGCACCATTCTTAACTGGGATCCTTTGGTCTCCCGCCGCCAGCTAGTTTAGTTTTTGCCGACTCGGAGTCGGCAGGTCGCCACGCACATCACCTGCACCTGCAACGTGTACAAAGATACGTGTTGACTTCTGCAATAGCGTCCGGTACCTGCAGGAACGTGTTCAAGGATACGCGTGGCGGCAAAATCAAAACTGGCTGGCGGTGGGGGACCAGAAGTTCCGTGAGTGACTTGGAGGGCACAGGATGGCTGCAGGGGGCTGGTAGAATGAAATCAAACCAACAAGTTTAAGCGGACCTCAACTCAGAACTTCCTCTCTGCTCTAAAAGATACGCAACAGCATAATATCCTTTAAAGAAAAATATTTCTTTGTTACAGCCAATACAAATCCTGCAATAAATCTGCAGTGTGTCTACTTCCTGCTTTCATGGAAGCAGGCATATTGTTTATATATCCTATGTTGACAAATTAGTTGCTCTGCCGTGGCAGTCAACTGACACAGCTAAGGGATCAAATTACAGTTGTGATTAATCAGATGAGGGGGAATTGGACAGGCTAAACTCTCTAAATACATACAGGATGCATTTCTCCGTTTTCCTTCTGCCTTGTGCAAGAACTCATGACCACTTTAAAAAATAACTGCTACCAATTGTTTGGGAGTGAAAGTAATTGCTGAGAGAATGGGAGAGCCAAAAAAAATTACATCTGATTGAAATGAACAGATTGCTTGATTGTTTTACACTCTCACATTGGCCTCAATTCACTAAGCTTATCTCCTGTCTTTAATAACTCTTCTGAGCTGTTTCTTCAGTTATCTCAATGGTGATAACTGTAGAAACAGCTCAGAAGAGTTATTAAAGACAGGAGATAAGCTTAGTGAATTGAGGCCATTGTTAGAAAATTAGCGGTCAAAGAAAGCTGAATTAAAATCTGTACTTGTTTGACCAGCATTAGTAATACCTGGCCGAGGCAGACCTGCCAACTGTCCCAATTTCGCCGTGACACTAACGATTTGCTGGCTGGGTCAAGGTGTCACGGGGCACTGGGCAAATGTCCCGACCTGTTCACAGAGCAGGAGAATTGTAACTGTTTCACTGTCCCGAGCCTCTGCAGAGACCAGTAGTACAATACATGCTTCACATCACACTGTGCTACCTTCCCCCACACTTCACCGTAGCCCAACATAAACATCCACACAAGCTTTAAAGTGGACCTGAACTCTTGCACAGGACAGAAGGAAAACAGAGAGAAATGCACCCTGTAAGTATTTATTTAGAGTTTAGCCTAATTCCCCCTCATCTGTCACTAAGGTAATTTGATCCCTTAGCTGTGTCAGCTGACTGCCGCAGCAGAGAGGTAATTGGTAAACACAGGATCTTAACAATATGTCTGCTTCCATGAAAGTAGGAAGTAGAAACACTGCATATTTATAGCAGGATTTGTATCAGCTGTAACAAAGAAATGTTTTTCTTTAAAGGTTATTATGCAGTTGTGTATCCTAGAGCAGAGAGGAAGTTCTGAGTTCAAGTCCACTTTAAGCCAGGAATGCTTTCAAAGTTTACAGAAGCAGTAGAGAAGTTTACTGGGATAGCAATATCTACACTGGCTATCTGGTAGCAGACTATGTGAACAGAGAGTTGGATATCTTATCTTTTAATAAGCGTGTACACATACAGTGGCGTACCTATCGGGGTGCCGGCATGGTTCATGCCATAGGCGCAGCAGCGCATGAGCACCATGCCTGCACCCCTCGTCCTTGTGCTTCTGTGCAGTGGCACCCACATTCCCAATAGCAGACCTCACATCAGCGGCAATAAGGAGACTTAATGGAAGAGTGGCCAGCATCGCTCAGTGAGCGCCCCTCCTCCATCATTGTACTTGCAGAACAACCAGAAGTTTGGAACTCCTTGCATTCCTGCTAGACGATGTGCTTCCCCTCTCCCCTCCTCCGCAAGTTGCAGAATCTCTCCCCCTCTTATTGTGCTGAGAAGCAGGTCCAGCAGAGTTTATCGCTCCTCTGTGCTCTCCTCTTCTGCTATCAGCCCGGTGAATTGTACTGATGTGCGGCTCCCGAGTTCATCACATGACACACTCGGGAGCCGAACATCAGTGCATACCTATACTAAAGGGGAATGGGGCACAAATGGCTACCTATATTATAGGTGGAGGGAACAACACAAGGCTACCTATACTAAACGAGAGGGGTGGGAAACAGCATGGCTATATACTAAAGAGGATGGGGGAAACAGCAACTGCCAACCTATTATAAGGGGGGTGGGCAACTAGCAACCTATAATAAAGGTGGGAACGGCACATGGCTACGGGGGTGGGGGGGGGGGGTAGGAGGTAATTAAAGTGGACTTGAACGCAGAACTTCCACTCTGCTCTAAAAGTTAAGCAACAGCATAATAACTTTTAAGGAGTAACAGCTTCATGCTACTGGGCATGTGCAGACCATACTCGCTCATACCCAGAGGGCCACTGCACAGGAAACAGTGGGGGGGGGGGTAGGATGCTGTTGGTCAGGGAGAGTCTGGCCCTGCTTATTCAGGCTCCTTTATGCATTATTTATCATGTTTTAAATCCAAAAACTAATTGTATTAGTACCCCCTAAACCCAGCCCAATTACCACCAGGGGTACAGGTACCTTCTGTTGAGCACCTAGGTACTAGAGGACTCATCTTACCACCTTTATACTGGTTCTGATTCTTGCTGACCATGCAGCAGTTGCTCTAAGATCAGGAGTGAAATGTGAATCATGTCCTTCTCCCCAGCAAAGCTTTTATGTAGTCCCCCCCCAATGGGCTTCCCAACCCTGTCCTCAAGTACCGCCGACAGTACGTTTGGCAGAAAACCACAAACATTCACAGGTGAGGTAATTAGTGTCTCAGCAGAGCTGATTACCTGCCTCTGTGAATTTCCACAAAACAAACACTGTTGGTGGTACTTGAGGACAGGGTTGGGAAGCCCTGTCCTAGAGGTCATGGAACAAATGTGTCCACCATAACACCCCCATAACTAGACTCTGATATTTGGGAACTGTACCTTTCAAAACAGGGATTCCATTATTTTCACATGGGGTGCAGCGGCAGGAACTGGTCTCCCACTGGAATTCCTCGAGGGCACGTTTCATATTGTCTTGCAGGACATTCGCCCCAAAAAAATCTGTTGCTGTCACCAGCTCATACAAGGGGCTGGCCTGTAAGACAAAATATGGGTAACGTTACTTCCACTACTACAATACCACCGTCACCAAGAGGAGTGTTGGTTTATTGACAAAACAGTATTACACTATGTGAGATTTAGTCATTTAGGCCTCTGGTTACCGTAATTGACAAAGTGGAGAGCGCAGCGGATTAAATACAACGTTTTGGAATCTAAATGCAGCAAACCCACAAAAAGGATTTTCTTAAACAAAATATGAAGAGGTTCATGATACTGAGGTGGCACGGCCACTAAACCATTTTAAGAAAAGTTTCACCAGCATTTTGTGAATCAACCGCAAACTCGTTCATCAGCCAAACTTCTTCACCAGCCAAATTCATTCATTAGACAAACTCCATCAGCCAAACTCATTCAACAGCCAAACTCCTTCATCAGCCAACCTCCTTCATCAGCCAACCTCCTTCATCAGCCAAACTCCTCCAGCAGCCAAACTCCTTCATCAGCCAAACTCCTTCATCAGCCAAACTCCTCCAGCAGCCAAGCTCCTTCATCAGCCAAACTCCTTCATCAGCCAAACTCCTCCAGCGGCCAAACTCCTTCATCGGCCAAACTCCTTCATCGGCCAAACGCCTTCATCGGCCAAACGCCTTCATCGGCCAAACTCCTTCATCGGCCAAACTCCTTCATCGGCCAAACTCCTTCATCGGCCAAACTCCTTCATTGGCCAAACTCCTTCATCGGCCAAACTCCTTCAATAGCCAAACTCCTCCAGCAGCCAAACTCCTCCAGCAGCCAAACTCCTTCATCAGCCAAACGCCTTCATCAGCCAAACTCATACAAAAGCCAAACTCCTTCATCAGCCAAACTTATTCATCAGCCAAACTCATTCATCAGCCAAACTCCTTCATCAGCCAAATGCCTTCATCAGCCAAACTCATACAAAAGCCAAACTCATACAAAAGCCAAGCTGCTTCATCAGCCAAATTCCATCAGCCAAACTCATTCATCAGCCAAACTTCTTCATAAGCCAAACTCCATTATCAGCCAAATTCCTCCATCAGCAAAACTCCTCCAGCAGCCAAACTCATACAAAAGCCAAACTCCTTCATTAGTCAAACCCATTCATCAGCCAAACTCATTCTTTCAATAACCCCTATTTAGCTGAAAACAAAAAGATTATTATGCTCAAGGGATAGAAATCTGTACATACAAGGGGCTGGCCTGTAAGACAAAATATGGGTAAGGTTACTTCCACTACTACAATATCACCATCACCAAGAGGAGTGTTGGCTTATTGACAAAACAGTATTACGCTATGTGAGGTTTAGTCATTTAGGCCTCTGGTTAATTGACAAAGTGGAGAGCGCAGCGGATTAAATACAAAGTTTTGGAATCTAACTGCATCAAACCCACAAAAAGGATTTTCTTAAACAAAATATGAAGAGGTTTATGGTTTATGATACTGAGGTGGCACGGCCACTAAACCATTTAAAGAAAAGTTTCACAAGCAATTTGTGAATCAATCGCAAACTCGTTCATCAGCCAAACTTCTCCATCAGCCAAATTCATTCATTAGACAAACTCCTTCATCAGCCAAACTCATTCAACAGCCAAACTCATTAATCAGCCAACCTTCTTCATCAGCCAAACTCCTTCATTGGCCAAATTCCTTCATCAGGCAAACTTCTTCATCAGCAAACTCATTCAACCGCCAAACTCATTCAACAGCCAAACTCATTCAACAGCCAAACTCATTCAACAGCGAACCTCCTTTATCAGCCAAACTAATTCAACAGGCAAACTCCTTCATCAGCCAAACTCCTCCAGCAGCCAAACTCCTCCAGCAGCCAAACTCCTCCAGCAGCCAAACTCCTTCATCAGCCAAACTCCTTCCCGAACTCCTTCATTGGCCAAACTCCTTCATCGGCCAAACTCCTTCATCGGCCAAACTCTTCATCAGCCAAACTCCTTCATAAGCCAAACTCCTCCATCAGCCAAACTCCTTCATAGTTACATAGTTATTTTGATTGAAAAAAGACATACGTCCATCGAGTTCAACCAGAGAACAAAGTACAACACCAGCCTTGTCCCTCACATATCCCTATTGATCCAGAGGAAGGCGAAAAAACCCTTACAAGGCATTGGCCAAACTCCTTCATCGGCCAAACTCCTTCATCGGCCAAACTCTTCATCGGCCAGACTCTTCATCGGCCAGACTCTTCATCGGCCAGACTCTTCATCGGCCAGACTCCGTCATCGGCCAAACTCCTTCATCGGCCAAACTCCTTCATCAGCCAAGCTCATCCATCAGCCAAACTCATCCATCAGCCAAACTTCTTCATAAGCCAAACTCCTTTATCATCAAAACTCTTCCAGCTGCCAAATTCCTCCATCAGCCAAACGCCTTCATCAGCCAAACTCATACAAAAGCCAAACTCCGTCATCAGCCAAACTCCTTTATTGGCCAAACTCCTTCATCGGCCAAACTCCTTCATCGGCCAAACTCCTTCAACAGCCAAACTCCTTCAACAGCCAAACTCCTCCAACAGCCAAACTCCTCCATCAGCCAAACTCCTGCAGCAGCCAAACTCCTTCATCAGCCAAACGCCTTCTTCAGCCAAACTCATACAAAAGCCAAACTCCTTCATTAGCCAAACTCATTCATCAGCCAAACTCCTTCATAAGCCAAACTCCTCCATCAACCAAACTCCTCCATAAGCCAAACTCCGTTACCAGCCAAACTCTTACAGAAGCCACACTCCTACAGTAGCCAAACTCCTCCATCAGCCAAACTCCTCCATCAGCCAAACGCCTTCATCAGCCAAACTCATACAAAAGCCAAACTCCTTCATCAGCCAAACGCCTTCAACAGCCAAACTCATTCAACAGCCAAACTCATTCAACAGCCAACTTCCTTCATCAGCCAAACTCATTCAACAGGCAAACTCCTTCATCAGCCAAACTTCTCCAGCAGCCAAACTCCTCCAGCAGCCAAACATCTTCATCAGCTAAACTCATTCATCAGCCAAACTCCTTCATAAGCTATACTCCTTTATCTGCCAAACTCCATCAGCCAAACTCCTCCATCAGCGAAACTCCTTCATAAGCCAAACTCCGTTATCAGCCAAACTCCAACAGCAGCCAATCTCCTCCATCAGCCAAACGCCTTCATCAGCCAAACTCATACAAAAACCAAACTCCTTCATTAGCCAAACTCCTTCATAGTTACATAGTTACATAGTTATTTTGGTTGAAAAAAGACATACGTCCATCGAATTCAACCTGAGAACAAAGTACAACACCAGCCTGCTCCCTCACATATCCCTGTTGATCCAGAGGAAGGCGAAAAAACCCTTACAAGGCATTGGCCAAACTCCTTCATCGGCCAAACTCCTTCATCAGCCAAACTCCTTCATAGGCAAAACTCCTTCATCGGCCAAACTCCTCCATCACCAAACTCTTTCATAAGCTAAACTCCGTTATCAGCCAAACTCCTACAGAAGCCAAACGCCTTCATCAGCCAAACTCCTCCAGCAGCCAAACTCCTCCAGCAGCCAAACTCCTCCAGCAGCCAAACTCCTCCAGCAGCCAAACTCCTCCAGCAGCCAAACTCCTTCATCAGCCATACTCCTTCATCCGCCAAACTCCTTCATCCGCCAAACTCCTTCATCCGCCAAACTCCTTCATAAGCCAAACTCCTTCATAAGCCAAACTCCTTCATAAGCCAAACTCCTTCATAAGCCAAAACTCCATTATCAGCCAAACTCCTCCAGCAGCCAAACTCATACAAAAGCCATACTCCTTCATTGGCCAAATTCCTTCATCAGCCAAACTCCTTCATTAGCCAAACTCATTCATCAGTCAAACTCCTTCATCAGCCAAACTCCTTCATTAGCCAAACTCATTCATCAGCCAAACTCCTTCATCAGCCAAATGCCCTCATCAGCCAAATGCCTTCATCAGCCAAACTCATACAAAAGCCAAGCTCATACAAAAGCCAATCTGCTTCATCAGCCAAATTCCATCAGCTGAACTCATTCATCAGCCAAACTTCTTCATAAGCCAACCTCCTTTATCAGCCAAACTTCTTCATAAGCCAACCTCCTTTATCAGCCAAACTCCTCCAGCAGCCAAACTCCTCCAGCAGCCAAACTCATACAAAAGCCAAACTCCTTCATTAGTCAAACCCATTCATCAGCCAAACTCATTCTTTCAATAACCCCTATTTAGCTGAAAACAAAAAGATTATTATGCTCAAGCGATATAAATCTGTAATACCTTAATATTAAGGATTTCTGGGTTATAGTACACTGCGTCTCCCCATTCCTGCATCAGATCTGGTGTGGGCAGTTCCCTGAACGCAAGTGCTGCAATCTGTTCACTGGCTCCTCCTCTCACAAGAACGGCAAAATCTTCAACAACTTTCCTGTTATCAGTCGTATCTGCAACACGGCAATATCTCATTTATGGAAAAATAAATGAACATATAACAAATGCACACCCCTGAAAAAGATGAAAAAGAGGGACATGGTTCAATCCGTAGGTGTAAACATGACATCTGCTCCGGACACCGCATAAATACCAGGTATGTTTGATCTCAGTGCCATTCATTTGGGTTCCAGTAGAACAATTTGCTCTGCTACAGTGTCCCTACTTCTTCTCAACTGAACTTAATCTCCCCCCTATACATTAACAACTTTCTAACACCTAACATTAACCCCATCTCACCAACATTGAACCTCTCCTGAAACTTAAAGAGGAACTGTAACAAAGGATTGACCTTCATTCCAATCAGTGGCTGATACCTCCTTTCCCATTAGAAATCTTTACCTTTTCTAAAGTAGATCATCGGGGGAGTTTCAAATAGATAATCAGGGCAGTCTGTGCGGCTGATATTTTGGTAAAGCCCCTCCCACAGTGTAATGTGGACCAAGGTCTGGGCAGTTTGCTGTCTGTGACCCTCAATTCATTGTGGGATATAATAATGGCTTTTTCCAACTGCAGTGCCAAGCAAGAAATAACTCCCTCTGTGCGTACACTGCTCAGTAAGGAACATTCCGTACAGGTCACCTGGCTGAACTGAAGATGTCACCACCAGTGATAAGTATCAGAATGTAAATCAGGGAGAGGAAAGATTTTACAATGGGCAAACACTGACTAAATAATCTATAAACAAATATTGTAAAGAGTAAGCAATTTTATTCATTATGTTATTTTCACTACAGTTCCTCTTTAACCCCAAATGTTAACTCCTGACATCTAAGCATAATTTACTAAACCTAGCAACTAGAGCTAATCTCTCCTTACCCTATTACCTACTCTTCTAAACAAAGACTGCCTAACCCTAACCATTAACTAAACATTTCTTAAACTCTTTATGGCTGCCACAGCCCCCCCCCCCCCCCCCCCCATCCTCTGTACTGCCTGTCAAGTGGCATGGTTGGTAAGTGGCTGTGCCCATGTTTCCTCATGTGCCTCTTTCAGCCAAACACAGAGCTGATGGACTAGGTTCACATTAGAGATCTAATTGGACAGTTTTCTCTGGTCCTCCATCATTGTCTGGTACGTGGGTACCACTGCCAGGGACAAACTCAAGCTCCAGAGAGTCAACAAAGCCACCCCTGGACCTTCTATACTCCTGCAGACAGGCAAATTTGGGCACATGGCGGCACTCGCTATTGGGCGCCTAAATGTATCCTTCTTTGCCGCAAATCGAGGCTTTTAAAACGGCCACGATATGCCGCAAAGCAGGTAAAATTCGGTGCCCAGAGGCATCCGATTAGGAGAAATACACTTAAATATCGGTGCGGTAAGGTGCCCAATAGAATCGAGGGTTCTACGTGAGAGTAGGGTTAGGTTTAGCCATAGTCAAATATCGGTAAATAGTACTGATATTTTACTATCAATCAAGATACAGTAGTAGAATATTGCTAATATTCTACTGGCGGCAATCCCCTTTTTTCACATATGCAACCAGTGGTTGCTTTGGACGCAACGGAGGTTTATGGCTACAGCCTTTTACAAAATCTTATATTTCCCATCTTGGGATGTTGATAAGCTGCATTGGCTCCCATGTAATCTGTGCTTCCTTGTTTGAATCCTTAGCTTTACAAGACTTCCTTTTTTCAGCTTGTGCTGTGTCACATGACCATCTGGTCAGTGTATCTCAGGGTGTGCAGCTGGGAAAGGACTGTGATCAGGGGAGTGTGAACGTTTTTAGAAGATCACTCAGCAATTTTCTCCGCATGCACTACTCTGCAAAGGGAAGAAGGTAGTGTTGCAAGGAGAGCACTAGGAAGGGAATACAGAGAAGTCAGACATTGAGTGCCAACTCCTGTTGTTCAAGTTAATGAGCTCTTAAAGTGGACCTGAACTCTTGTACAGGACAGAAGGAAAACATAGAGAATTGCACCCTGTTTGTATTTAGAGAGTTTAGTCTGTTTAATTCCTGCTTATTTGTGTCTAATCACAAGATGTAATTTGATCTCTCCCTGCCCTTGTGTCACATGACTGCCACGGCAGAGATGGCAGGTAAGCTCATTTGTAGGCACAGGCTGTTAACAAGATGTCTGCTTCCATGAATCAGGAAGTAGAAACACTGGAGATTTGTTTTAGGATTTTCATCAGCTGTAACAAAAATGTTTTTTTGTTTAAAGGTTATTACTCTGTTTATCTTTTTATCACTCTGTGTATCTTTTAAAGCAGAGAGGATGGTCTGAGTTCAGGTCCGCTTTAAGAGAGCCATACAGTGCTTTCAACCTTCAACTTTTTACCAGAGGAAAGTTAATGGTGGACTTCAGTGTTGCCAACCGTCAGTAAATTTACTGACAGTCAGTAAAAAAGTCAATAAATCTGGGCTGTCAGTAAAGTCCATGAAAAAATTTGTGGTGTCAGTAAAAAAAAACCCTCTCTCATTCTTAGAAGATCACAGCACTTACCGCTTATCAGTTTACGGTATCACTCTGGAATGTACACTGCTCTAGCTAAAGGTGGCCATACATCTGTAGACTTGGCGGCCGATCAACCATCAGATAAGACAATTATTATTGATATTATAAAAATCAGTGCCTAGTGCATGCCTAGTTGACAATTAAACCAATTTCGGGCCGAAATTGGTTGCATGCATCGATCACATGTATCAATCGGACGTGCTGGAAAATCTTAGGTTGGCATGCTCGATAAAGTGTGCAGCGGTAAGGGCTGCGATAATGGAGAACAAATGTGACGGAAACCCCTGGTCGCATCCCCAAAATGTAAATGTATCAATGTGTCCCCCCCCCCCCCCCAGATGCCGTGCATTAATACTTCACCTGTCCGGTGTCCGCCACTGCACTCTTCTTACTCATTCGCGCCCCACGTGGTTGCCGGTGTATTGGACGCAAAGGCGCATGTGTGATCTCTTTCATTTAATTTCAATAATATTAGATGTCAGTAAAAAAAAAGTGTTATGTCAGTAAATTTTTGTGCTTTGTCAGTAAAAATGTATTTCCGAGGTTGGCAACACTGGTGGACTTCCTGTTTTACTTATTTCTGTGTGCTTAAAACCAAGAAGTAAAAAAGTGATTTAGAGTCTCATGAAGAGTATCTACAGCCATTCTAGTGATGTTTCAGACAATGAATGGGTATTGGTGTTTATATCTATGATACTGAAAGTGGCGTTCCTAGGGGGGAGCGGGCTGCCGCAGGTGTCCTCCAAGGTAGGGAGTTGACACCCGGGGCCCTGTGCAGTTGTCCGGGCATACCCAGGTGTCCTGTGTACCCCAGCTGAGATGCAGAATATTGCACATACGGAAGAGGTGCTCTGGTATCTCACCTACACGGTCACCTCCTGTCACCACTCTGCTCTCCCACTAGTGCTGGCATCTCTTCCTACATCACGTGCAATCACGTGATGCAGGAGTAGATGCAGCAGGATGCTATGAGGAGAGCTGAGGTGACACTGCGTTAAGTTCCCATGGCTTATTCCAGGTGTTTTACCTTAGCAAGACATCCCATGAAAAGAGCTATGTATGGTGATTTGCTTCTTACCTCCAATCTCCTTCAGAAGTCCTGCGCAGGCGCCACTTGACATACTGCCACTTATGTAAACACCTTCGATATTACCACCAAGAGAGAAGCCCAGGCTCAAGCAGGTCTTTACATCATTTAAAGTGTAAGCTGCAAGATCAAAATACAATCAAAGTGTGCTATTTTTTGGTTATCTTGTTCAGATGAATGCATCTCATTGTATGAATATATTGATACACATTATCAGGACCAAATAGGCGTACACTCTTTTTATTACTACCACAACCCTTGCCCCATGACCCCCTTGCTAGCCTAACCCTAACCTCTGCTGTGCCTAGCACTAACCATAAAGATGGCCAAAAACGATAAGATTTCAATTTTGTTCATTTTATCGATTCATCTGAGGCAGTCTGTTGTTTTGAATTTACTAAGGTGTTTTATATTTATTGAACGTTTTATTGATAAAACGTTCAATAAATCTATAACACCTCAGTGAATTAAAAATTCGATTTTACACATGAGGTAAATTATCAAACGTTCCATAAAATGTTCGATAAAGCTTAGTGAATTGAGGCCATAGTGTATGCTGGCTGTACTACACATCACGCAAAAATCGTCAGCTGCGTCACACAGGGTATGCAACCACCACAGGGTATGTACATACTGGGAGCTGCGCTATGTGCACACAATGCACTTAACGCCGATAGCGTTATGGCAATTTTACTAGGATTTTGTCAATCAACCACTTTGGCTGTGGATTATTTAAATTTATTTATTTATTTTTTATTTGAAATACACTAGTCAAAAAAATTGGTGGACTTTCTGGTAAGTACAGTATACAGCACAACAGCCTATGGACAAATGCTTGTTTTGCCTCTTGAAGGGCTTTTGGGGGGGAAATCAGACACTATATTTTTTTCATCTGGGTTTTGTGTTGATCACTCTTTATTATGAGTTTGTATGTTGAAAATGAAACCATTACCTTCTTTTATGACATGTTGCTTATTGAGAATGAGGGTATATTCATAGACTCCTCCCAGAGTTGCCTCAGTTATAAAATGTGTTCCGAAGTCACGAAAGAGGTCCCGATACTCGCTGTACACGTACTCTGATGGCAGCTGCTTCACCCTTTGGAAGAACCCGGAGTGCAGCATCCAGCCACGGGATCTCAGCTTGTACTTCGCCACTTGCAAATCTGACCGGGCGTTAACAAATAAACTTTGCTGCAATATCCACAAGAACTTTATTACTTAAAGTGGTATAAAACTCAGTATTTCCTCTATGTTCTAAAAGATTATTTACAGCATAAAATCTACTACCACAAAAAAATATTGTAGAAGAACAGCATTCAAACAGTTAAACACAGCACTTTGTTCTTCAGTGGACAGTTTCTGGCTGCATCCAAAGAGATTATAACATTATCTTTTGTTTACATTCCTTTGTCAGATACATTTAGTAAACATTAACAAACTGCCGAAATGGAGCCGTACTGAGCTGAGAAGCAGAGAGAGCTGAGAAGTGATTACTAGATAGATTTTAATATATAAATACAGCAGCTATGCAATAAAATTCAATGGCAGCTTGAAGAGCAGATAAACTGTACTTTGGGTATTTGTCATGTGTAAATACACAGGCGATATCAATTGTATACAAAAGCAAATATGATAACTGTATGGGTGATAAAATGTAGGAAAACACATTTTTATTGAATGTTACGTCAGAGATTATCCCACTTTAAGGCTCTGAAAGAGCACCCGTAATAACTTATGGCACAACATAAACAATTATTCAGGATGCCATTTTTTAATTTTTACCCTAGTTGTCTGTATGCAAACACATCCCCTTTGCCAATAGATTGTAAACAATGTCAGTAACCGGCCAATGCGGCGCTTGGAACGCATGGTGGGAGGCGACGCGTACGGACCCGATGAAGACGTCATTGTGGTAAGATTGACAATCGTTTTCATCTTTTTATGGATGAAATCGGTCAAAGGGATTGATCAGGCATGCTGGAAAATCTCGATCTGAAGGGCTCAATCAGGTGCGCAGCGTTAATAGCATTTTATCCCCTGTGTATATTTCCCCTCCCCCGGGACACGGTGAGTATTGAAGGCTCATTTGTCACACCGGTGTGAATCCCGTGAGTGTGAGTACCACGTGACACCGCCACATGTACTGGCGTCACTATATGCACTGGTGTCACATGGTGGAGGTGCTTGCAGTGACAATTCAAAAAGATGTCGGATAACCAAACCGATTTCGGTAAGGGAATTCCACAGGTATTTCTGACTTCTTTAGATCAATACAAAAGTGACAAAGTGAATAGACTGAGGGGACTGCCTCTATATTTATATTATATACTCATGTCGGAGCCAGATCATCCACAAGGCAAAGCTAGGCAGTTGCCTACTACCTAGGGCCTGGAGAAAGTCTAGGGGCTTGGTGGATGCTGCTAGCCCCCACTAAATGTAACTAAAAAATACAAAACAGCATGGTGGCCAGAGGATCTCTTTAGGGCTGCAAAAGACCAATGGGAATCCTCAGCTCATTGGTTCATGTAGTACCAATGAATATTCCGTCTGTTGCTAGGCAGAATTGGCCTGCTGCAGCCTATGTAGAGCTGCATGCATGCATCTGTCAGCCTGAAGGGACTCAAGGTGGCCACTAACAGTCCAATTTCTAGCGAAAAATCGTTCAAGTGATTAGAAATTGTGATCAGATTGGTTGTAAATAATTTCCATTGGTGGACACAATCGATTATGAACGAGTGAAAAAAAATGTCGCCCGAATGAATTTTCGTCCAACCAAAATTTGGATCTTCTTGTTGGTTGTGATAGATAGGAAGTAAAGATTGGTTCGTTGATGGTGTAGTGAACGATTTATTACAATATTTCACTTCCAATCAGAATTTCTGATCGCTCGAATGATTTTTCGCTAGAAATTGGACCGTTAGTGGCTACCTTCAGGCAGCAGCGGGACAGGTGAGCGGCGATGCATACGGGCCGACGTGACTGACGATGTAGACAAGGTGCAGATGCGGAATGGATGGGGGAAAATGTTGTATGCGCATCACAAGTGTGAACCGACCCTAAATCAATGTTAATAATACTAAGCTAACTGTGTTACTTTGATTGCCATTTTGTAAGGTAATACCAGTAAGGATAGACGTATAGGGGCCGCAGGCCTCATTCTCAGCTTAGCCCTTTATACAATTCTCTTTTTCATTATCCTCAAAGGGATAACAAGGTATAACAGCCCAATGCCAAATTCATAGTTGGATGAATGACTTTCTCATCTCCTACAGAGGAACTCTGGTAAATAAAATGTAATGATTAAAATCACAATTTTTCTTGCAATATCCATTTATAAATGATTTAGTCAGTGTTTGTCCATTGTAAAATCTTTCCTCTCTCTGATTTACATTCTGAAATACAGTGTGAACTGGCCCTAAAGAGCACCTGTATTTTAAAGCCAAAGGGATCCGGTAAAGTGGACCCAGTCTCCGCTTTACTGGATCCATAAGGTTTGGTCCCCACTGGCAAACGGATCCGTGAAAACGGATCTGATTACCAGTCAATCAGGTCCGTTGCCACTCCGCTTTGCTGAGCGGGCAGGTGAGGGAGGGAGGGGTTCTTACCCAGGCTTTCGTCTCTTACCCTTGCGTCACGTGACTACCAGGAAGCATGGTAGTCACGTGATGCAAGGTGAAGGGGAAGAGATGGAAGCCTGGGTAAGAAACCCTCCCTCCCTCAACTTCCCACTCAGGAGTCTAGCGTCCCCAGTCCCACATCCCCTCAGCCCCAGTGATGCGTCCCCACATCCCCCCCCCCCCCCCCCAGACTCCCACCCCAAGTGAAGTGTCCCTACATCCCCCCAATGAAATGTCCCCCCACATCTCCCCCAGACCTCCACACCAGTGGATTTTGGCCCTAGAATGGTCCATTTCTTTATTAGTGTGAAGAAACGTTCCATTCTCTCATTGCCCCCAATACAGGGCTTCATCTTCTGTTTTTGGACCGCTGGGCTCTGCAGTCCGGAACAATTGGTGCTACAGCAAAGTTGCGCTTCCGTTTAGAGGTTCCATATTGGTTAACATTGTATCCATTCGCATCCGTTCCATTTGTACAGTATCCTTCCGTTCCACTTTCGATATGCTTTTTAACACTGGTGTGAATTGGGCCTTAGTCCTGCCAGGTGGTCTGTACAAAATGTTCGTTACTGAGAGTTCTGTTCACAGAGGGGAATACTGCTTTCTTGGCACTTGGAAAAAGCCGTTACTTCCCACAGTGCAACAAGGTGGTTCACAGACAGCAAACTGTCAGGACCTTAGTCATGACATCACACTGTGAGAGGGGTTTCACTACAATATCAACCATACAGCCCCCCCTGATGATCTATTCCAGAAAAGGTTAAGATTTCTCGTGGGAAAGGAGGTATCAGCTACTGATTGTAATGAAGCTGAATCCTGGGTTAAAGTTCATGTTTAAAGACATATCACTGCCAGGTGTAGGTTCTTAAAATAATAACTAATAAATTACCACAATATAGTAACATTTATGGCAATCTCTAAGAAGTACCTGATTGGAATATGTGTTTATTACATAGCAAGTCATTGTGTAAGTTCTGTTAAAGGATGAATCATTCTACTGGCAGATGCTAGGCACCCCTAGCCTGTGCTCCTGGGCCCCATAGCCAGGGTTGCCACCTCATCCCTTTAAATACCGGCACATCTAAGTTATACAGGTTCTGGGGCTACTCACACATAATCAGTGCCTAAACTGCATCTAACTAGCCACAAGGCATGTGTAATTCATATGTGCCGGTATTTAAAGGGATGAGGTGGCAACCCAGCCCATAGCCAGTGTCTGGTCTTCTATGGCTATAGTTAGGCCCTTGGCTGTCGCATATATTCAGCACATCACAAACATATAAAGGTACGCAAGCCTGAACCTTTTCTGTATACTGACCGTATTCGCATATTGCCTTGTTTTCTCCACAAATTGCTTAAACTTGGAATCACTGTAGCTGAATCCAAACTCAAACACTTCTGGAATTGCGAAGCCGATGCTGAAACTGGTTTGCTTTGTTTGGATGCTTAAGTAGTCCCTCTTGTAATCTGAGTATGAACTGTGGTCAGATAAGGTGAATTTATATTCACCTCTTCCCTATAAGAAAAAAGCAAAACAAAACAAGTTAGGATAGTTTTAAAGTGTACCCAAGGCGACATGGGATGATAAACATGGGTATGTACAGTGCAAAACATATTAATAACCAGGCTGTTTTACTTGTTTTATTTTGCCGCCTTGCAAGCAATAGCTTTTGTCTTCTCCGTACCTTGTCGGAATATAGTAAACATCACTGATAAGCAAATTACAGCCATAAAAGTTTTCCTGGCAGAATACAACTTCTGAGGATAGGGGAGAGACAGATAATGGCCAATAGTTCATGCGTTTTAACTCTGGGACACTAAAACATTCAATCTACTTTCTAAATGTTTAAATATAAAATAAAACCATGGGATGTAAAAAAAAAAAAAAAGTAGGAGTAGGAAATACAACTATTTATCTCGTCAGTTTATTTTCACCTTGGGTTCACTTTAAGTCATCAGAAACAGGGATGATCAAGGAGACTGCAGTGATTTGTAGGTAATGCAGAATTGTGCACATTTTTGATGCAACATTATGCAGCTTGAAAGTGAACCAATCAAATCAAGCCGAGGTGGGATTCAATTGGTCCTCTTTTCAAGCTGCATACATTTGCATTGAAAAGTTGCATAATTTTGCATCAACTGCATCTCATCTCAATATGTGTATCTCATTGACCATCTCTAGTCACCAAGTGTCAGGGGTAGACAATAATGTGGCTAAAGTGTACCTGAGGCCAAAGAGGTCTCAGGTTGTATACTTACCTGGGGTTTCCTCCAGCCCCCTTGAGGCCGCTCGGCCCCTCGCCGTCTCCCCAGCTGCTCCTGTCTCCCACTGGACGGCCCCGGGGATCGTTCTAATTACTGTGCAGGAACGCTCCCGGCCGCAGCAGCGTGACGGGGGAGCATGCGTGGCCTGGCCGCACATGCACGACAAAACGCAACTCAGCCACAGTACTGGGCCATCCAGTGGGAGACAGGAGTAGCTGTGAGATGGCGAGGGACCGAACAGCCTCTAGGCGGCTGGAGGAAGCCCCAGGTATGTATAAAAGTCTGAGACCTCTTTGGTCTCAGGTTTGCTTTAAATATAGGAGGTGGGAATTTCTTAAGAATCTGTAATTCCTGGCTTTTAATTTATGAAAAATAAGAGAGGGTGCTGATAAGTTCCTGGCTTTACGTTCCTGGCAGCAAGAACAGAGCCCAGAGCTGTGAAATAACACATTGATTCAACATATTCCCCCCTGAGACTGATGCACTTGGTACAGCGTAGTTGCAGCTTTTCTAGACTGTTCAATAAAGCCCCCTTCTGCCCGATATTTGTTTAAAATGATATTTATCATTTTAAAAGGTTAAAATAGTGCAGACCTTGTGAACGCTATTTATCATTTTAAAACCTGCTTTTTTTGTCCTGCCTGAACAATATTTATCGTTTTAAGCTCTGCTTTGCTGCCGTTTGGAAAATGTCTGCCCGCCGACTTTAGCGTTTAATAGCAAAGCCC
The DNA here is from genome assembly GCF_040937935.1 of Hyperolius riggenbachi. Lineage (NCBI taxonomy): Eukaryota > Metazoa > Chordata > Amphibia > Anura > Hyperoliidae > Hyperolius > Hyperolius riggenbachi. Next base: position 61,240,325 of record NC_090651.1, read on the forward strand.
CCTTAAAAGCTAGAAACACCAAAGTTACAGGTTATGTTAAAGGAGTTATCAGGGCAAATCTATGAAAAAGAGTGGTACTTACCGGGAGCTTCCTCCAGCCCCAAGCTCCCAGAACCTCCCTCGTCGCAGCTCTGAAGTCAGCCGTTCGCCGGAGCTCCGACCCGGTCCCTGGCGATGACGTCAGAGCGACCTCCGCTCTGGCCCACGTGGCGGTGATTGACAGCGCCGATCATGCAGGCGCAGTCGCTCTGACGTCATCGCCGGGACCCGGGTCGGAGCTCCGGCGAACGGCTGACTTCAGAGCGTCCTGGGAGCTTGGGGCTGGAGGAAGCCCCCGGTAAGTACCACTCTTTTTCACAGATTTGCCCTGATAACTCCCTTAAGAAGACAATTGGGGACAAGAGGAAAAACATTTTTTCAAAAAGACCTTACAGTTTTTGAGAAAATCGATTTTAAAATTCTCCTTCTGACCATCGGAAAATTAAACGCCCGCCGACTTTAGCGGTTAATAGCAAAGCCCCATTTAAATGCCAGAAACACCAAATTTGTAGGGAATGTTAAGAAGAACAGTGGGAACAAGAAGAATTTTTTTTTTCAAAAAGACCTTATACTTTTTGAGAAAATCGATTTTAAAATTTTAAAGAAAAAAGTATACATTTAAATGCCGTAATGACAGTTATTAGGGAAACAATTCCCACCAACTTTAGCAGTTAATAGCAAAGGCCCCTTAAATCCTAGAAACACCAAATTTGCAGGATACGTTAAAAAGATAGTGGGAAACAATATTTAAAAAAAAAATTTAAACATTTTTTTTTTATTTAATTTTTTTTAATGTTCAGAGTGTGGGAATTTTTTTTAAAAAATGCCGTGGGGTCCTCTCTCCGGAGGCTTTGTAACCCCTTGTAACCCCTTGTCTCCCATGCAGGCTGGGATGGCCAGAATGCGGCACTCCAACCGACTGGGGCTTCGCATCCTGAGCTATACCAGCCCGCATGGTCCATGATATGGGGGGCTCCGGGGGAGAGGGGCGGCCAAGCCTTCCCCTCTCCCCCAGAGCCCTTATCCAATCCATGGACAAGGGGCTCTTCCCCACCTCTGGTGCCCCAGGAGGAGGTGGGGCGACAACTTCCTGGGGGGGAGGTTGATGGTGGCATCTGTGAGTCCCCTTTAAGACGGGGAACCCAGATGCACACCCCCCTCCCAAGAGAAATTAGAATAGGGGTACAAATTACCCCTTACCCATTTCCATAAAGGGTTACATGAAATAAAAACGCAACAACGAGAAAAGTCCTTTAATGTTCTTAATTAACCAGAAATACTTACCTGTACTTGTACTTGTACCTGTGCTGTAAGAAAAAGTTCCCACGCCAATATCCTCAGAAAAGGTCCCATGCTATAATCTGTTATGTCCCACGACGATAGTATCCTCTATCTTGCAATCTTCAGAAATACTTACCTGTACCTTTAAGAAAAAATTCCCACGGCAATATCTTCGGGAAAGGTCCCACGCTATAATCTGTTATGTCCCACGACGACAGTATCCTCTATCTTCAGAAATACTTAACTGTACCTTTAAGAAAAAAATCCCACACCATTATCCTTGGGAAAGGTCTCACGCTATAATCTGTTATGTCCCACGACGACATTATCCTCTATCTTGCAATCTTAAGAAATACTTACCTGTACCTTTAAGAAAAAATTCCCACGACAATTTTCCCACGGCAACAGTATCCTCTAACTTGCGATCTTCAGTTACAGTTGACTGAAGATCTCTGCACGCACCCGATGCCACACACGCCGCCCCCGCTGAACTGCTCTCAGCTATAGTATAGCTGAGAGCAAAAAGCATCTTTAAATTTTGGCTCCAATGGTCCCCATTGGTTCCTTAACAGGAATAAGGATAAGGAACCAATGGGGAGCTTTGGAGCCAAAATTTAAAGATGCTTTTTTCTCTCAGCTATACTTAGTATAGCTGAGAGTGCGTCCATACAGACACATTACCGCCGGCTCCCGCTGCCCTCCCTGCCTCTCTCACACCTGTCACCCATGGGTGCATTGGGTGCCAGCATGGGTAAGGGTGACAGGTGGGGGGAGGCAGGGAGGGCAGCCGGCGGTAATGCATCTGTATAAACGCGCTCTCAGCTATACTGTAAAGCTGAGAGCTGTGGCGGGGGCGGCGTGTGTGGCGTCGGGACAGCGGAGATCTTCAATCAATGTAAAGAAGATTGCAAGATAGAGGATACTGTATTCGTGGGATCATTTACCGAGGATATGGGTGTGGGAACATTTTTTTAAAGGTACAGGTAAGTATTTATGGTTCATTTAGATTAATAAAATACGTTTTTCGTAGTTGCGTTTTTATTTCATTTTTAACCCTTTGTGGAAATGGGTACCCCTATACTCATTTCTCCTGGGAGGAGGATGAGCATCTGTTGGTCCCCTTCTTAACCACTTAATGACCCAGCCTTTACCCCCCCTTAAGGACCAGCGCTGTTTTCGCTGATCTGTGCTGGGTGGGCTCTACAGGCACCTCAAAGCCCCCTCCACCGCAGGATTCCCCCTCTCCCTCTCCTCCCTCCCTTCCCCGGAAATCGGAGGCTGCACAGGAACGGATCTCTCCTGTGCAGCCTCTAACAGGCTCCTGCCTGTCATGTGACAGCGATCCCCGGCCGCTGATTGGCCGGGGATCGCTGATCTGGTACAACGCTGCTACTGTTAGCAGCGTTGTACAAATGTAAACAAAGCGGATTATTTCCGCTTGTGTTTACATTTAGCCTGCGAGCCGCGATCGGCGGCCCGCAGGCTATTCACGGAGCCCCCCGTCGTGAATTGACAGGAAGCAGCCGCTCGCGCGAGCGGCTGCTTCCTGACTAATTAGCCTGCAGCCGGCGACGCAGATCTGCATCGCTAGTCCTGCAGCTGCCACTTTGCCGACGCGCGTTATGAGTGTGCAAGTCAGCAAGTGGTTAAAGGGGACTCCCAGATGCCGCCATGAACCCCCCCCGCAGGGAGTTGTCGCCCCCACCTCCTCCTGGGGCACCGGAGGTGGGGAAGAGCCCCTTGTCCATGGATTGGACAAGGGCTCCGGGGAGGCAGAGGGGAAGGCTTGGCCGCCTCGAGCCTCCCCATACCATGGACCATGCGGGCTGGTATAGCTCAGGGTGCGAAGCCCCAGTCGGCCAGGGCTCCGCATTCTGGCTATGCCAGCGTGCATGGGGGACAAAGGGTTACAGAGGCTCGGGAGGGGTACCCCACGTCATTTTTTTTCAGATTTACCACACTCAGGCAAAACATTCCCCAAAATTAAAATGTTAATTTTTTATTCAAATATTGTTTCCCACTATCTTTTTAACATATCCTGCAAATTTGGTGTTGCTAGGATGTAAGGGGCCTTTGCTATTATACTGCTGGGAAATATTTCTCACACTCTTTGACCGGCAGCATTTAAATATATCGGTTTTTTTTCTTTGAACTTTTAAAACTGATTTTCTCAAAAAGTATAAGGTCTTTTTGAAAAAAAAAATATTCTTCTTGTTCCCACTGTTCTTCTTAACATTCCCTACAAATTTGGTGTTTCTGGCATTTCAAGGGGCTTTGCTATTAACCTGCTGGGCGGTCTGGACGAGCTCAGCTCGTCCAGTACCGCCGGAGCCTGCCGCTCAGGCCCTGCTGGGCCGATTTGGCTCAAATAAAAAGCAGCACACGCAGCCGGCACTTTGCCAGCCGCGTGTGCTGCCTGATCGCCGCCGCTCTGCGGCGATCCGCCGCGAGCAGCGGCGAAAGAGGGTCCCCCCAGCCGCCTGAGCCCAGCGTAGCCGGAACAAAAAGTTCCGGCCAGCGCTAAGGGCTGGATCGGAGGCGGCTGACGTCAGGACGTCGGCTGACGTCGATGACGTCACTCCGCTCGTCGCTATGGCGACGATGTAAGCAAAACAAGGAAGGCCGCTCATTGCGGCCTTCCTTGTTTATTCTGGGCGCCGGAGGCGATCGGAAGAACGCCTCCGGAGCGCCCTCTAGTGGGCTTTCATGCAGCCAACTTTCAGTTGGCTGCATGAAATAGTTTTTTTTTTATTAAAAAAAAACCCTCCCGCAGCCTGCCTGGCGATCTTAATAGAACGCCAGGCAGGTTAACCGCTAAAGTCGGCGGACGTTTAATTTTCCCACGGTCAGAAGGAGAATTTTAAAATCGATTTTCTCAAAAACTGTAAGGTCTTTTTGAAAACACTTTTTTCCTATTGTTCCCAATTTTCTTCTTAACATAACTTGCAAATTTGGTGTTTCTTGCTTTTAAGGGGGCTTTTCTATTAAACGTTAAAGTTGGCCGGCAGACATTTTCTAAACGCAAGCAAAGTAGGGCTTAAAACGATAAATATCGTTCAGGCAGGACAAAAAAAGCAGGTTTTAAAATGATAAATAATGTTTTGACGGTCGGTGTCATTTTTTAACTTTATAAAACGATAAATATCGTTCAATAATGGTTTTCTATGAGGCGTCATTATTATAGTGGCCGCGTCTGGTGCCATTTTTAACTGACTTGCTTTGGCTGGCCTCAAAACAGCTCTGTTTGACATTAGAAATGTCCTCAAGACATCTCCCCTTCAAGTGTTTCTTCAAATTTGGGAACGGATAATAGGTCAGATGGTAGACCAATTAGAGACACAGGATGTTCAATTTGGCAGCTATGACATTGGCCATGTGTGCAGGTGTATTGTGCTGCAAAAAAGATATCGCTTTGGTCAAATTTCTACAGCGTTTTGTCTTAATTCCTCCCTTCATCTGGTTCCGGAGGTTAGCATGATACTAGGAAGTTAGGTGAAACAAGAACCCTGAGGTAGGTCCACTAACAGCATACTGTATTTGTCCCAGAAAATGGATGCCGATTGCCAGCCCAGATAAGGAAACAATGGGGAAACGCTGGATCATTCCCAGGTAGTCTAGTCCTGACTGCAATGCCTGAACAGTCACTAAGGGCCTGTTCTCGCTTAAAATCGCAAAATGGCAGCGTTTAGCGCTACCGTTTTGTGCATTGATTTTACCGCAATTAATGCAGTAAAACCCCCGTTCACACTTCCGCGATCGTGGTCAGCGCTTTAATAGCACTGTACCGCGATCGCTCCCAAATCGCGAAGAAATGCTGCATGCTACGCGTTTGCGATTGGCGTTAATCGCGGAGCACCTGTGATTGGTGCAAATCTCGGCAGTGAGAACACTACCACAGAGTAGTTAAGCACTAGCGCTTTAAAAAGCATTAGTGCTTTAGCAATTAGCAGGAATCGTCCGCTAATCGCCTAAGTGTGAAAGGGCTGTAACAGGTTTCACATTGGCTGATATTGTGACTGATAGAGCAGAGTCTGTAGACACAGATAGGCACCCAGTATAACAAGTTAGAACTTTTTACTGAAGAAAAACATGCAGAAATAAATCATACACAACCATCAGGAAATGCAGCTTACTTATAACAAAGAGGAACACAGAATCAATACAGGAAATCACAATACCATATAGATCATTGCAGCACTTTGCATATGCAGTGACATCTTGTGGTTACTTCACTATACTACAGTTTATGTAATTCTGTTGATACTGCCAACAGTGACACACTCCACAATATCAGCCCCCACACTGCTTTTCTGTTTCATCTGAAATGAGGCAGGAAGATATGAGCACCCCCTTGTACTACAAGTCCCAGCAAGCCCTGGCTGGCAGAGGACACTTGGATTGGCAGCACTAAAACAAATACTGAATATCAAATATGCATATATAAACAGTAAAAACAGCTTCAGACACACCTAGGGCGTTTTCGCCCTTTTTAAGATTTTCAAAATCACCGTAAAAGCGTTTGTGTAATGATTCCTTATTAGAGAGTTCACATCAACACGCTGCTTGTACCATTTTCTGAGCATTTTTGCTCAATGGAAAATATAGGGAAATCACACAAAGTGCATGAAAAAGCTCTTTGTATAACGATTTCCCCAGCGTTTTCATGAATAAATACATTGTATTCATGCTTTTCCAGGTGAAGGAGTTCACTTCCTGACTTGCATCGGAAAGTGAAAAAATAAATCACTCTGAAAAAGCACTTAGAAAAGCGCTTTACACAAAATCAAAGAGCGCAGGTAAGCGTCAGGCAGGGAAAAAAAACTAGCAAACGATTGAAAATCTCTGGTGTCAGCGATTTCCATTTTAGATGTGAACAAGCCCTTGCTGCAAGGGAGATCAAAGGGTCACTAGCCCTGCTCTGTTTCATACTTTAAAATACAGACTGTGGCTTATAATTGCAAATATGACAGAATGATGCAGTGTTCTAAAAAAAAAAAAAAGCTATATAACTGAAAATAAAAATACAGTTAATATCAGAAGTTTTTTTCTACTCCAGTGCAGTGGCATAGCTAGAAATTATGGGGCCCCATAGCAACATTTTCATGGGGCCTTCAGAACTAGGCACTCCTGAGCAATGCCACCTGGCCCTACCCTATGGATAGGAGTTGATTGGGCAGTTTACATTCCTGTGTAATGCACACTGTGTATAGCCCTTGGGCTAAGAGACAAAGTCAGAGGGTTGAGAAACAAAGGAAAGTTAATAGCGAACGCATCAAGGACTATCTGGGCCCCCTCTCTGCTCCACGGCCCCATAGCATCTCACGGCCCCATAGCAGATGCTATGGCTGCTATGGATATTGCTACGCCCCTGCTTTAGTGTCACTTTAAAGGTGGCCACACACGATACAATAAAATTATCCGATTTTACAGTAATTCGATAAAAACGATCGTATCTCTCGAAAAAAATCGAAAGCTTTTTTTTCATTCGACTAAAAAATCCGATCGGATTTCCCATTTTTTTCTATTTAAATCGATCTGGAATGCCAGATATTTCTCTTCAATTTCTATTAAAGATTGTATGGTGTGTGTTGGATTGTTAATTTATTAATATACACACCCAAGCAATTTTCTCAGAGTGTCCAATCATTTTTGTCATAATTGAGGAAAAAATGTAACATAGGTGTGTGGTACATTGGTCAGATTTTGAAATGTTACAATCAGTCAGAAAAATTTATTGCAATTCTTAAATTGAAAAAATTGTATGGTGTGTGACCACCTTAAAGCAGATGCTCTGCAGTAACCAAAGATGGATGCCAACATTTGTCCCAACTTACTTCAGCAACGTAACTTTCCACATTATATGGTTTTCTGAACTTCGTACCCAGGATGTAATGGGGAGCGCATCCGCCACCAAAGTAACGGTGATCCAACACGAAGCCCTCACGCATATTAGTGAAGAGGTTCAGTCTGAAATAGAGTATATGTGACATTAGGCGGACTGTGGACATTCTGATATTTTTTTTTTTAATTCACAAAAATATTCCCTTCTATACACTGGCATCACATATCAGGTTTACCAGGAACAGTTTATATAAATTTTTGACTCAAAAAATGGCACTTGGTGACCCTTCAACATTCACACATGGAGGCCCTCTAGCTGTGACACTTTAGGGCCCTTTCACACCGGGGCAGTGCAGTATTTTTACCGCACCCCAGCTCTCATACTGCCACGGTACTGCGCAATGCGATGGAAGTGAGGTTTTTGCCGCATTCCCCGATGCTATTGCACTTACTTGTGTCGCTCTGCTTTGGGCCGGAAGTCATGTTAGTCTATGGCGGCGTGTTTTTTTTTTTTAAACGTTAACATTTTTACAATACGCTTCCGTGCACTTCCACATTACCCGAAGCAGGAAGTGACCGCATGCACGCATCACTTCCTGCTTGGCTGGTGGCCAGATGGGAACACCACGCAGTAACGCGCTATTCCCGAAAGGCTTGTTTTTGGTGGTGTGGTGTGGCGGGCACGCCGCACTGCCAGTTTGCAGTGTGAAACCGGCCTTAGGGTTATAAGTATCAGTACTCTCAGGGCCGGGCCGAGGCTCAGGCAGGAGAGGCTGCAGCCTCAGGGCGCAACGTAGGAGTGGGCGCACAACTCACTCAGCTATCATTTCCCTATTGTGCTTGAAGCAGAGAGAAATAAGAAAAGGGGATACATGGCAGTGACTGCAAGCTAGATAACTAGGGATTAAGTGTTGGGGGCCCTGGGTTTCCTCTTAGACTAATAGCAATCAGCGTGTGACAGCTGGGGTGGGAGGGATGGAGGGGCGCACTTTGGTGTCTCAGCCTTGTGTGCTGGAGGACCTTGTCCCGGCTCTGAGTACCCTACATCTGATCTCAGAACAAGGATACCGGGGCACGCGGGGGTTGTGCAACTCAATTGGCTACCGCGGAGATGAAATTTCTGCTTTTCCGATCGGAAAATGGAAATCGTATTTCTACAGAATTACTGCATTTTTATTGCAACTCTGTAATTTTAGCCCAATCACAGAACTCAGAAGCATTGGACCAATCAGAGAATGCAGTACCAGCTTGGGAAGTGGTTGGCCAATTAGACAATGCAAAAAAATGACCAAAAAACAACTCCTCAGAAAATGGAAATTTGATTTCTGTGAAAATACCACATTGCCGAAAATTTTTAGCCCAATCACAGAACTTGGAAGCTTTTGACCAATCAGAGAATGCAGAGTCAGCTCGGAAGTATTTGGCCAATCAGAGAATGCAAAAAAACTCCTCAAAAATCAGAATCATAAATGCAAAAATGGAAATCAGACATTCGCAGAATCGGAGATCGGCATTGCCGGAAAATGACATTTCCATGGAATCGGAAATCAACATTTCTGGCCATCCCTACTCGGGGGGGTTCACAAAGCGTTTCTCTTAAATTATTCAACTATCAGGAGAGCTAACAGGTAAGGGTACATATTCGACAAATGCAGGCAGCACATGGTAATCATCAGTTACGTAGCGAACTGTTGAGGAATTATACTGTTATAAGACCATACTGCAATAAGTCTAGCCTTATGTACTATGATAGCTATGTTTTTTATATAATGTATATAAAAACCTAATATCGTGGAAAAACTATGATAGCTATGTTTTTTATATAATGTGTATAAAAACCTAATATCGTCGACAAGCAGAGGAGGGGCAGAGGGAGTTAAGGGGTTATTGTTGACGTCTGGAGGTACATTGGAGAGTAGTGTTGGGCGAACAGTGTTCGCCACTGTTCGGGTTCTGCAGAACATCACCCTGTTCGGGTGATGTTCGAGTTCGGCCGAACACCTGACGGTGCTCGGCCAAACCGTTCGGCCACATGGCCGAACTAAGAGCGCATGGCCGAACGTTCCCCGAACGTTCGGCTAGCGCTGTGATTGGCCAAACGGGTCACGTGGTTCGGGCCCGAACGCGCTCTGATTGGCCGAACGGTCACGTGGTTCGGGTAAATAAATACCCGAACCACGTCATATCTCCGCCATTTGTCTGTGGGTTTAGCTTTGGGTAGGCAGGCAGGGTAGTTCACTCTCCAGCCACGCTAGCCAGGGTCCCCCCCAGTCATTGTGTGTCGCTGCTGGGAACAGTAGTACACCGCTCGCTCAGCCACACTATATATATAGCATTGTTTACTGCCACTGTGTACCTCACTCAGCCACGCTATATATAGCATTGTGTTTTCTGACACTCTGTGTACACGGCTTAGCCTGGCTATATAGCATTGTGTGTACTGCCACTGTGCATCTCGCTCAGCCACGCTATATATAGCATTGTGTTTTCTGACACTCTGTGGACACGGCTTAGCCTGACTATATAGCATTGTGTGAACTGCCACTGTGTACCTCGCTCAGCCACGCTATATATAGCATTGTGTTTACTGCCACTCTGTGTACACAGCTCAGCCAGACTACATAGCATTGTGTGTACTGCCACTGTGCACCTCGCTCAGCCACGCTATATATAGCATTGTGTTTTCTGACACTCTGTGTACACGGCTTAGCCTGACTATATAGCATTGTGTGTACTGCCACTGTGCACCTCGCTCAGCCACGCTATATATAGCATTGTGTTTACTGCCACTCTGTGTTCACCGCTCAGCCAGACTATATACCATTGTTTACTGACACTCTGTGTACACGGCTCAGCCTGACTATATAGCATTGTGTGTACTGCCACTGTGCACCTCGCTCAGCCACGCTATATATAGCATTGTGTTTTCTGACACTCTGTGTACACGGCTTAGCCTGACTATATAGCATTGTGTGTACTGCCACTGTGCACCTCGCTCAGCCACGCTATATATAGCATTGTGTTTACTGCCACTCTGTGTACACCGCTCAGCCAGACTATATACCATTGTTTACTGCCACTCTGTGTACACCGCTCAGCCAGACTATATACCATTGTTTACTGACACTCTGTGTACACCGCTCAGCCAGACTATATACCATTGTTTACTGACACTGTGTGTACACCGCTCAGCCAGACTATATAGCATTGTGTGTACTGCCACTGTGTACCTCGCTCAGCCACGCTATATATAGCATTGTTTACTGACACTCTGTGTACACGGCTCAGCCAGAGTATATAGCATTGTGTGTACTGCCACTCTGTGTACACCGCTCAGCCAGACTTTATAGCATTGTGTGTACTGCCACTCTGTGCACACCGCTCAGCCAGACTATATAGCATTGTGTTTACTTCCACTCTGTGTCTGCTGGGCCTGGGAACAGTAGTACACCGCTCACCTGCCACTGTATAGCATTGTGCTCTGTGTCGCTGCTGGGAATAGTGGTACACCGCTCACTCGCCACTGTATAGCATTGTGCTCTGTGTCGCTGCTGGGAATAGTGGTACTGTATAGCATTTCTGTACTGCCACTGTACTGCTGCCAGTCAGCGTGTACTGTAAGGATAAGTGAAATGAGGAAGAAATCCGGTGAAAGAGGAAGGGGCAAGGGAAGAGGTGTTTCCCCTGACGGTTCACGTACATGCCACAGGGGAGCACCCAAGAAAACCCACTCAATACCGCCCATGTTGTCCAGGACAACAACCCTCACAGATCCAAAAGAACAGGACCAGATAATTACTTGGATGACCTCTCAAGCGTCCAGCAGTGGGTTAAGCAGCACCAGCACATCACGCACGAGGTCCGAGTCCTCAGCCAGTTACAAGGAGCCAGTGGGCACAAAGCTGACACAACCGGCAGCGACACCACGCACACAACTGCCAGATAACCAGTCCGATGAATTACCTCAGGACACAATGGGGTATTCGCAGGAGCTATTCCCAGCCCAACAAACTTCCACCTTTCAAAGGTCAATGTAGGAACAGCCAGAAATGTTGTGCCCGGATTCACAACCATTAACTGTGGGAAATGCACCGCGCACTGAAATACAAGGTGAGTCCGAGGAGGACTCGGAAACCCAAATCCCAGAGCAAGTTGGGCAGGAGGGGTTGCAATTGCAGGAGGTCGGCCGACAAGATCTGGAAGACGACGTTGGAGTGAGCTGCGCAGAGGTTGTTCTGGGGAGCTCTACTCCACGGCGGCGGCTCCCCACAATGACATATGACGAGTTTGAGGAGATGGAAGAGGAGGGTATGGACAATGTGGACAGAGACCCAGATTTTGTTTGTGAACGAGAACATCGCCGTTGTAGCAGCAGCACAGATGAGTCTGTTGAAGAACCCACTGCTGCACGAGTTCGCCTTGTGCCACAAGGTAGGCGGCGCGCAATTTCAGGCACCACAAGCGTGGAAGTTCAAGTGAGAGGCAAAAGAGGAGCAAACAGAAATCGCCAGCAAGGAGGCAGGTGCTCCAAAGTCTGGGCTTTCTTTGAAGACTGCACTGAGGATGTTACCATGGCGATTTGCAAGGTGTGCAAGACCCGCCTGAGCAGGGGGAAAAGTATTAACAACCTCTCCACCACCAGCATGAGCCGCCACATGCTATCCAAACATCCCACTCTGTGGGCAAACGCGGCAGGACAGGGTACCAGCAACACTGCCTCCCTTGGGTTCACCAGACTCACCACCAGACCCGCCTCAGCAGCAGCAGTAGCCCAGCCATTGCGTGGCTCACAACATTCACAAACATCAGACGACGCTGACACTGTCACTTTCCGGAGTAGTGCTCTTGAGGTCTCCCAGTGTTCATCAAACACAACAACCAACAGCCCTTCCGTGTGCAGCGCTACGGTTCAGTTGTCTGTGTCGGAGATGTTTGAGCGCAAGAGGAAATTGCCAGCAAATGACCCCCGGGCCGTGGCAGTAACAGCCAGCATAGCCAAGCTTCTGGCCTGCGAAATGCTGCCATATCGAGTGGTGGAGACAAACAGCTTCAAGGGCATGATGTCAGTGGCCATCCCACGTTACGTGGTTCCCAGCCGCTACCACTTTGCGCGCTCTGCAGTGCCTGAGTTGCATGAGCACGTGGTCAGCAAAATAACCCGAAGCTTGAAGAATGCCGTTGCCTGCAAGGTTCACCTCACCACTGACACTTGGACGAGTGCGTTCGGACAGGGTCGATACATCTCCCTTACCGCGCATTGGGTGAACCTTGTGGAGCCTGGCAGCGATTCCTCACCTGCTACAGCGCGGGTGTTGCCCACGCCGCAAACAGCTGCACCGCCGTCCCTCCCACCAGAGGCGTAGCTAGGGTTTTCAGCGCCCGGGGACAAAGACTATTAATGCGCCCCCTAAGGTGAAGGGGCGTGGCCAAATATGGGCGTGGTTATGGGTGGAGCCAAACGTACATGGAGGTTAGCAGGCTCACGCTCACCCACCCTCCCTCAGTAGGTACCTTCCAGCATGTTCCAAGACAAATTCAGCAATCATGAGCTCCCCCCCATCAAGACAAATTCCGCAATCATGAGCAAACATGACCAACTCAGCAATCATGAGGCCCCTAACAAGACAAATTTAGCAATCATGAGGCCCCCAACAAGACAAATTCAGCAATCATGAGGCCCCTAACAAGACAAATTCAGCGATCTTGAGGCCCCCAACAAATCATGAGACCCCCAACAAGACAAATTCAGTAACCATGAGGCCCCCAACAAGACAAATTCAGCAGTCATGAGGCACATAAATAGACAGCATTTCACATAAATAGGCAGAATGCCCCCTTAATATGGTAGACACCTCTCACCTGGCAGCAGTTCCCCAAAATACACTCAATCTGACAGCAGTGGTTCCCCAAAAATAGGTAGCCCCAGTATAGGTGGCCAGCAGTATAGATGTCCCCAGAACAGGTAGCCAGGAGTAGAGATGTCCACAGAACAGGTAGCCAGGGGTATATGTGCCCAGTATATGTAGGCAGGGGTATGTGTCCCCAGTATATGTAGCCAGAGGTATATGTGCCCAGTATATGTAGCCAGGGGTATATGTGCCCAGTATATATAGTCAGGGGTATATGTGCCCAGTATATATAGTCAGGGGTATATGTGCCCAGTATATGTAGCCAGGGGTATATGCCCAGTATATGTAGTTAGGGGTATATGTGCCCAATATATGTAGGCAGGGGTATATGTGCCCAGAGTAGGTAGCCAGGGGTATATATGTGCCCAGAGTAGGTAGCCAGGGGTATATGTGCCCAGAGTAGGTAGCCAGGGGTATATATGTGCCCAGAGTAGGTAGCCAGGGGTATATGTGCCCAGAGTAGGTAGCCAGGGGTATAGGTGCCCAGAGTAGGTAGCCAGGGGTATATATGTGCCCAGAGTAGGTAGCCAGGGGTATAGGTGCCCAGAGTAGGTAGCCAGGGGTATAGGTGCCCAGAGTAGGTAGCCAGGGGTATAGGTGCCCAGAGTAGGTAGCCAGGGGTATAGGTGCCCAGAGTAGGTAGCCAGGGGTATATATGTGCCCAGAGTAGGTAGCCAGGGGTATAGGTGCCCAGAGTAGGTAGCCAGGGGTATATATGTGCCCAGAGTAGGTAGCCAGGGGTATATATGTGCCCAGAGTAGGTAGCCAGGGGTACATATGTGCCCAGAGTAGGTAGCCAGGGGTATAGGTGCCCAGAGTAGGTAGCCAGGGGTATATATGTGCCCAGAGTAGGTAGCCAGGGGTATATATGTGCCCAGAGTAGGTAGCCAGGGGTATATATGTGCCCAGAGTAGGTAGCCAGGGGTATATATGTGCCCAGAGTAGGTAGCCAGGGGTATATATGTGCCCAGAGTAGGTAGCCAGGGGTATATATGTGCCCAGAGTAGGTAGCCAGGGGTATATATGTGCCCAGAGTAGGTAGCCAGGGGTATAGGTGCCCAGAGTAGGTAGCCAGGGGTATATATGTGCCCAGAGTAGGTAGCCAGGGGTATAGGTGCCCAGAGTAGGTAGCCAGGGGTATAGGTGCCCAGAGTAGGTAGCCAGGGGTATATATGTGCCCAGAGTAGGTAGCCAGGGGTATATATGTGCCCAGAGTAGGTAGCCAGGGGTATATATGTGCCCAGAGTAGGTAGCCAGGGGTATATATGTGCCCAGAGTAGGTAGCCAGGGGTATAGGTGCCCAGAGTAGGTAGCCAGGGGTATATGTGCCCAGAGTAGGTAGCCAGGGGTATAGGTGCCCAGAGTAGGTAGCCAGGGGTATAGGTGCCCAGAGTAGGTAGCCAGGGGTATATATGTGCCCAGAGTAGGTAGCCAGGGGTATATATGTGCCCAGAGTAGGTAGCCAGGGGTATATATGTGCCCAGAGTAGGTAGCCAGGGGTATATATGTGCCCAGAGTAGGTAGCCAGGGGTATATATGTGCCCAGAGTAGGTAGCCAGGGGTATATATGTGCCCAGAGTAGGTAGCCAGGGGTATAGGTGCCCAGAGTAGGTAGCCAGGGGTATATATGTGCCCAGAGTAGGTAGCCAGGGGTATATATGTGCCCAGAGTAGGTAGCCAGGGGTATATATGTGCCCAGAGTAGGTAGCCAGGGGTATATATGTGCCCAGAGTAGGTAGCCAGGGGTATATATGTGCCCAGAGTAGGTAGCCAGGGGTATATATGTGCCCAGAGTAGGTAGCCAGGGGTATATATGTGCCCAGAGTAGGTAGCCAGGGGTATATATGTGCCCAGAGTAGGTAGCCAGGGGTATATATGTGCCCAGAGTAGGTAGCCAGGGGTATATATGTGCCCAGAGTAGGTAGCCAGGGGTATATATGTGCCCAGAGTAGGTAGCCAGGGGTATATATGTGCCCAGAGTAGGTAGCCAGGGGTATATATGTGCCCAGAGTAGGTAGCCAGGGGTATATATGTGCCCAGAGTAGGTAGCCAGGGGTATATATGTGCCCAGAGTAGGTAGCCAGGGGTATATATGTGCCCAGAGTAGGTAGCCAGGGGTATATATGTGCCCAGAGTAGGTAGCCAGGTCAGGTGTCCCCCTCCCCAGCAGGAGGGGAGCAGCGCAGAGAAGAGGAAGAGCTGCTCTCTCTCCCTCGCTGTCCCCTCCAATGTCTGTCCGGGACGGTGCTGGCAGCCGCGGGCGGAACTTACCTCCGTCTCTCGCAGCGCAGGATGGATCTGCCGCTACTCTGGTCTGGTCCAGACCAGAGCAGCGGCTGCGCACCCGAACTTCCGCCCGGCGCTGGAGCGAGACGGAGGTGAGTTCCGCCCGCCGCTGCCAGCACCGTCCCGGACAGACATTGGAGGGGACAGCGAGGGAGAGAGAGCACCTAAGGTGAGGGAAGGAGGGGGGATATGGCCCCCCTTCCCCACCGTCCGCACAGCTCTCTCTCTTCTCTGCGCTGCTCTCCTCAGGTCTCCGCAACAAAAAAAAAAACAAAAACAAAAAAAACCCCGAAGCTCAGCTGGGCGCCCTTGGGGACCCGGCGCCCCGGGGCACTTGTCCTACCCCGACCCCCCCTAGCTCCGCGCCTGCCTCCCACTGGATAACAACAGCAGCACCTACGTCTCTGACTCCTTCTCCTCCAACGCATCTCAAAGCTGTACCTCATCCGGAAACGCTAACCCAGCAGCAGTAGGATCGTGGAAGCAGTGCAGCACAGCTGTTGGCATGCGTCAGCAAGCGTTGCTGAAGCTGATCTGCCTTGGGGATAAGCAGCACACAGGGGAGGAAATTTGGAAGGGAATAAAGGAACAGACGGATTTGTGGCTGGCACCGCTGGACTTGAAACCGGGCATGGTTGTGTGTGATAATGGGAGTAATCTCATTCGCGCTTTAAGGTTGGCTAAGCTGACACACATCCCTTGCCTGGCGCACGTGATTAACCTAGTAGTTCAGCGGTTCCTGAGGACATACCCAGGCGTGGCCGATCTTCTGTTGAAGGTGCGTCGAGTGGCCAAACATTGTAGAAATTCCAGTACTGCTTCGGGGGCACTCGCCAAGATGCAGGAGCGCTTCAATCTCCCCCACCATCGCTTGCTGTGTGATGTCCCTACGCGCTGGAATTCTACGCTGCACATGCTAGCACGCTTTTGTGAGCAGAAGAGTGCAGTGGTCCAGTACATGACGGCGCAGTACCGAGGCGCATCCGGACAGCTGCCAAGCTTCTGTGGATCCGATTGGGCCAACATGTTGGACCTCTGCCAAGTCCTCCAAAATTTTGAGCAATCCACGTTGCTTGTGAGCAGTGACAACTCTTCAGTCAGCATTACCATACCACTGCTGTGTTTACTGAAGAGGTCAATGTTGAAAATCAAGGAAACAGCTGTCATGATGCAACTGGGGGAATCTGAAGGAGAAAACGATCAGCGTGATGGTACCAACATCAGGCCATCCGCCTCAGGGAACGCTGGCCCCAGCAGCTATGACGAAGAAGAGGAGGAGGAACAGCTGGAGTTGGAGCAGGAATTTCATGCCACCACTGACGAGGGCCAGAGCGGTGCACGTTGAACTTCCACAATTCAGCGCGAATGGTCAGCAGAAGCAGACCAGGAGGAAGGTGACGACTATGATGCATCACAACAACTATCACAACGCTCACAAGAGGATGATGAGGATTCTGGTAGGACTCTTGCACACATGGCTCAATTCATGCTAGACTGCATTGAACGCGACCCACGCATTGTGCGCATTCTGGACAACACCAATTACTGGGTTTATACCCTTCTGGATCCACGGTACAAACACAATGTTCCAAAACTGCTTGAAGAAAGAGTCAGACAGGTCAAAATGGAAGAATACCAGCAGGCCCTTGTGGAGACTTTAGAGAGGAGATTGACATCCTCCCCCTCCTCTAGCCAGTTGTACGCCGACAGACTGACTTCCGCAAACCCAGGACGACCAGGAGGGCAGCAAACAACGCAAGCCGCAGCTAGTGCCCAAAAGGGAATGGTATCGGCAGTGTCCTTGGAGTGGGAAAATTTTCTGACACCCATGCAGCAGCAGCCCACTGAACAGGAAGCGTGCAGATCCACCTCCGACACCGATCGCCTGGAGAAGATGGTCAAGGACTACATGTCAGATGACGTAGCTGTGTCGAACAATCCATCTGCACCCTTCAACTATTGGGTATCGAAGCTAGACACCTGGCACGAACTGGCAATGTACGCAATAGAGGTGCTGGCTTGCCCGGCAGCCAGCGTTATGTCAGAACGCTGTTTCAGTGCTGCCGGAGGCATCGTCACAGATCGGCGTATCCGCCTCTCCACAGAAAATGCAGACCGTCTGACTCAAATTAAAATGAATCAATCCTGGATTGGAAACGACTACGCAAAACTCCAGGACCCCAACCAAGTAACATGACCAATGAACATCTGGGATGGTGTAGCGTTTCCGGTCCCTGTTTATTAAACCTCTCATCTGTATTACATTTATGACTGCATGGCGGCAAAAAGCATTGCTGCTATATCCGCACGCTTTTTGTCCTCATGCAAGGCCTGGGTTGTTGTGTCTCAAAAAGCATGGCCTTCTCCTCCTGCGCCTGCTCCTGTTCCATCACGTGTGCTGCTGCTGCTGCTGGGTTAGCGTTGCCAGTCCCTGTTTATGGAACCTCTTATCTTTATTACATTTATGACTGCATGGCGGTACAAAGCATGCTATCCGCACGCTTCTTGTCCTCATGCAAGGCCTGGGTTGTTGTGTCTCACAAAGCGTGGCCTTCTCCTCCTGCGCCTCCTCCTGTTCCATCACGTCTGTTGCTGCTGGGTTAGCGTTGCCGCGTGGTCCCTGTTTATTGAACCACTTATCTTTATTACATTTATGACTGCATGGCGGTACCTCATGCAAGGCCTGGGTTGTTGTGTCTCACAAAGCGTGGCCTTCTCCTCCTGCGCCTGCTCCTGTTCCATCACGTGTGCTGCTGCTGCTGCTGGGTTAGCGTTGCCGGTCCCTGTTTATGGAACCTCTTATCTTTATTACATTTATGACTGCATGGCGGTACAAAGCATGCTACCCGCACGCTTCTTGTCCTCATGCAAGGCCTGGGTTGTTGTGTCTCACAAAGCGTGGCCTTCTCCTCCTGCGCCTCCTCCTGTTCCATCACGTCTGCTGCTGCTGGGTTAGCGTTGCCGCGTGGTCCCTGTTTATTGAACCACTTATCTTTATTACATTTATGACTGCATGGCGGTACAAAGCATGCTATCCGCACGCTTCTTGTCCTCATGCAAGGCCTGGGTTGTTGTGTCTCACAAAGCGTGGCCTTCTCCTCCTGCGCCTCCTCCTGTTCCATCACGTGTGCTGCTGATGCTGCTGGGTTAGCGTTACCGGTCCCTTTTCCTGGAACCTCTTATATGTATTACATTTATGACTGCATGCCGACAAAAAGCATGTTACCTGTGCAAAGAAAACAGACATTTCCCGCATTTAAAAGACAGTTTTCCCTTTGAAACTTTAAAATCGATTTTCTCAAAAACTATAACCTCTTTTTGCTAAATTTCAATCCAACACTATTGGAGAGACATATCCTCTATGAGGAGCGTCTAGACACACTGGAGTCATCTATCCGCATAGGATCCATACTCCTACATGTATAATCGGCGGACAGCGCATTGAGGACGTCCTGGACGGATGCCAAGGAGGAGTAACACTTAAGCCTCATTGACCAGTCTGACAGTGGTCCATCTGAACGGGTGAGTGCGGTCCTAAAGGGGACAAGTTATCTTTCATCTATCTATCTACTGAAGTGGAGCGCTATCTACATACAAGAACTTTATAGAAGGGATTTGCTATATCCTGCAGAAGGGCGCATACACAGGGACTCATAATTGGAACTGTTCAGCTCTATCTTGAGAGACTTTTCACAGGAGTTTTCACCTGATACATTAGTGGTATATGCACGTTGCAGCGCTTTTTGATATACACACCATTCCTCAGGTAGATAGCTGCAGTGTAGTCTGAATCACCTGCTCCTCAGGTAGATAGCTGCAGTATAGTCGGAGTCACCTGCTTCTCAGGTTGATAGCTGCAGTACAGTCTTAATCACCTGCTCCTCAGGTGACTAGCTATCATTATATGCTGTCTGCATCCCCTGCCACTCAGGGGATCACCTGTTGCAGTACAGTCTGAATCACTCGCTCCTCGAGTGATCTCGCTACATTGTCTTACTGTGCATCACCCGCTCCTCGGGTATTATTATTATTTATTAGATTTATATAGTGCCAACATATTACGCAGCGTTGTAAAATAAATAAGGTTACAGACAATGATAACAGGGGTGACAGAACAATACAGGTAATAGACAATAGATACAACAATACAGGTAATAGCAAAAAGATACACAACACAATGCAGACAGTAGTACAATGCCAGATCATAAACTGGAGTGGTAGTGGTAACAAGTTCCAAATTCTGGGTAAAGTGCACACAGTCAAGTATGATACACAAGGGGAGAGGGCCCTGCCAAAGGCTTACAATCTAGACGGAGGGGTTGGTGACACAAAAGGAGGGGTCGCAGCAAGAAGTTATTGGCAGAAAGGATTAGGGCAGTGTTGAGTTGATGTAGGCCTCCTTGAAGAAGTGAGTTTTGAGTGCTTTTTTGAAGGTGTTGAAGGTGGGAGCGAGCCTGATGGGCACTGCAGTGGGAGAGAGTTCCACAGGATGGGGGCAGCTCTAGTCTAGTAAACCTATCATTACTCCTCCGAGTCTCCAGCTTGCTGGAATACTGATTACTGTGTTGATTAGAGATACTCCCTTCACCAGCTCCTCTGGACAGTGGGTATCTCCATCTATATTTACTGTTGCACCAAACACCATCTTACATCTTTGTATCCTGTGTGTCTTTGCTATACTTGTATTATTGGTGATACTGCAGATCACCAATAATCAGAAAATCTGTTCTGGCTGACACCGATCGTTACATTTGTACAGCGCTGCGATCTGCAGCAGCGCTGTACTGGGGACAGCTGTGTAACACGACTGTCCCCCTGGGGGACAAGAGAGCGATTGGCTCTCATAGGCAGAAGCCTATGACAGACGATCGCGTGATTAGCCGGCAGGGAAGACAAAGGGAGGGAGGGTAAAGTTTAAGTAAAAAAATGTGTAAAATTTATTTCAAAATAAAAAACAAATATTTAAAAAAAAAAAAATAAACAATGTGGGGGTGATCAGACCCCACCAACAGAGAGCTCTGTTGGTGGGGAGAAAAGGAGGGGGAAATCACTTGTGAGCTGAGTTGTGCGGTCCTGCAGCTTTGCCTTAAAGCTGCAGTGGCACAATTACCGGTAAGTAAAAATGGCCTGGTCACTGGGGGGGGGGGGGGGGGGGGGGGGTTAACACCACGGTCCTCAAGTGGTTAAAGGATGTGATTGAAACCCACTATTGATGTATTTATTTATGATGCGAACCAAAACTCCTTTTGTTAAATCCATATAAGCTGGAATTGTCTGTAAAAGTTCCCAAGCCATTACTCTTGTTTTTCCAGATTTTCTCTTACTGTACCATTGGTGTAATGCTGGCTTAAACAGTATATAAACCTCATCATTTGTCTTGGAAAATCAGAAGTTACTGATCTCACCTGTGAGTGTCACAACCATGTGTCACTCTGTGGTAGCTTCCATTTGCTTAAGCAAATAATAAATATCATAATGTATTTTACAATTTGGGACAACTGTTTCACTGTTGATTTATTTCCTTAACAGAACATTGTGCATTTCTCACAACCCTCACTCCCTAGATGAGTTGTGCTATTTGTGCGCCATGTAACTGGTGTAATACCGGTAAAATTACCATGAGCTACTCGCACACGGTCATTTTATTGCCATTTACTAAATATACCCCAAGGAGAGCTAATTTGTGAGATAAACAGATAAGGAGATATAAGGCATGAGGTAAAGGATACCATATGGACATTTGACATGATGAGATAGACATGGGCATGTACAGTGCCTAGCACATAAATAACTATACTGTGTTCCTTTTTTTTCTTTCTCTGCCTGAAAGAGTTAAATATCAGGTATGTAAGTGGCTAACTCAGTCCTGACTCAGACAGGAAGTGACTACAGTGTGACCCTCACTGATAAGAAATTCCAACTATAAAACACTTTCCAAGCAGAAAATGGCTTCTGAGAGCAGGAAAGATATAAAAAAAAATTCAATAGTTCATAGATTTTAGCTCTGATATACTTCAATGAATGTGTCATTGAGCAAAAACAATAAAACAATAAAACTTAAAAAGTAGATTTAAACATAAAATAAAACTGTCGATTATTTTAAAAAGTCATTTTTAGGAGAAGGAAGATAGATACTATCGCTTATTTCATTAGTTTATTTTCACCTCGGGTGTCCTTTAAGCCCTTAAAATAAAGAATACATTAACCACTTAAGCCCAACTGGACAAACATTGTTGTCCAGTTGGGCTGCGCGCACTCCCGTAGGCCGTGCGCGCTCCCGCCAACGGATGTTAGCCCAGCGATCAATGAAAGGGAATATAGATCCCTTTCATTGATTGAAGCCCCCGCAGAAAAGCCGACAGTGTCTCATCAGGCGCTGCGGTTTTCCTGAGTTTCAAAAAGTTCCCTGTCTTCATTCTTCTTCCTGGAAGCGTATGATCACACTTCCAGGACTTTTTCACTTTGGCCATTTTGTGGCCAAATAGTAAAACTACACACACATTATTTTTTTTTATAAATAAATACATTTTTTTGACATTTATAATTAGCTGAGATCAATGAATGGGAACTTAGTTCCCATTCATTGATCTAAGTCCCCGGTAAAAAGACAGACGGCTTCTTTGAGAAGCCGCAATCTTTCCAAAGAAAAAAAAAAGTTTCCGAGAGTACTGGCTTCCAGGACTAAAAAAAAAATTTGGCTGTGGCCATCTTGTGGCCAAATAGTAAAACTACATCTACACACTTTTTTTATGAAATAAACACACAGTATCACATTTAAAATTAACTCTTTATCTCCCACACCAAAAATTACCCAAATAAAATTTTTCATGTAAAAAAAAAATTACAATGAAAAAAAAAATAAAAAACAATTAGTTACCTAAGGGTCTGAACTTTTTTAATATGCATGTGAAGAGGGTATATTACAAAGATTTTTTAAATTATAAGCTTGTAAATAGTGATGGACACGAAACTGAAAAAATGCTCCTTTATGTGCTTTATGTACCTTCCAAATAAAATATTGGCGCCATACACTATGATAGGGACATAATTTAAATAGTCTAATAACTGGGACAAATGGGCAAATAAAATACATAGGTTTTAATTATATTATTTTAAAGCTATAATGGCTGAAAACTAAGAAATAATGAACGTTTTCCCCGTTTTTTCTTAATATTCCTATTTAAATGCATTTTATTAAGAAATAATTATTAGCAAAATGTACCACCCAAATAAAGCCTAATTGGTGGCAGAAAAAAGACCAATTCGTGATAATTAGTGATAAAGTTATCGGTGAATGAATGAGAAGTGAAAATTGCTCTAATGCATAAGGTGAAAAACGACTGAAGGCTGAGGTGGTTAATAATGTCATCTTGTGGCCTTTCAAGTGCATAATTCACCTTTATTCAGACTATTTTGTGTGTGGTATTTGACAACTTAGATTAGGACAATGCCATTCAGTCCCTGGGGATCCAGGATCATGAACAACATACTGACACACGTACACTTTCCCAATCTTTGTATAAAATGTCACTTACCCAGCACCCAGGTTCTCAATGGACCAGAACTGCTCCATTTCACCTGTACATGTGCTACGGATAACGTTACAGTTTTTTTCATCGGAGAAATCTTCACAGTCGTCATCTCCATTGCACTTAAGGCGGCTGGGGATACACTTTCCTGCAGCACAAGAAGAATAGAGTCAGGGCTGGCTTTGTGTGGGACAGTGTGGTATTCAGAATAACATCTACTAACACATTTACACTATGTAGTGGGATTGGACTGCTAATGATGCTGTTATAAGAAGATATGAGAACACGTCCCACCCAACTTTTTGAGAAAAGAAAGAAGAAAAACTAAAGCCACGCCCCTGCCACACCCCTAATCACGACCCTGCCACAACCCTAGTCCCGCATACCATAAAGATTTCATAAGAAAAATATGTTTTATAATTCAAACCACACTGGTCCTTTCTATCCTGGTTCATTTTCCTTCATATTAACATTTGAAAATAAGAAATATATTAATTTTAAGGGTGGGAATAAAGTTTAATAACGTCAATAGTTGAACTAAGTGGGAAAAACGGTGGGAGCAGTCATGTGCTGGAAGCTGTCCTGGTGCCCACCGCTCCCTCCTGTCCTCCCTCCTTTGCTATCTATGTGCCCCCGGCAGCCTCCTCTGGTTTGGCCGGGTCAGGTGTTAGTGCGCAGGTGGGCACCTCCTACATCGCAAAGCTGGGAGCGCATGTCATCACAACTACATCATGTGCATGCAGGGGTGCCTCTAGCCATTTTGTCACTCCAGGCAAGAAAACCTGTGCCCAGGTGCCCTGCCCCATGTAATGTGGCAGCGTTTCACCATAAAATAATCATAATGCAGCAATGTTTCATCATAAAATAATCGTAATGCGGCAGCTTTTTACCAGAAAATAATCGTAATACGGCAGCATTTCACCCAAAAATTATCGTAATGCAGCAATGTCTCACCAGAAAGTAATCGTAATGCGCCAATGTCTCACCAGAAAGTAATCGTAATGCGCCAATGTCTCACCAGAAAATAATCAAAGGAGGGAGGGAGATAGAGGATGGAGCATATGGGAAACATATGTCCTGCAGGATAATCACAGGGCAGTCAGACAAAGAAACTTTGCAGTGAAAACACACACACACACACACACATATACAGTACACACACACACACACACACACACACACACACACACACGCACGCACGCACACACGCACACACACACACACACACACACACACACACACACACACACACACACACACTCACACACACACACACACACACTTCCCCCTCCTCTGTAGTGAAAGGAGCAGAGACAGGATAGGAAGCACTGCAGATACCTCATACAGTGCTTCCGATCCTATCTCTGCTACTTTCACTACAGAGGAGGGGGGGGGGGATGGAAAGGGGGTTGGGAGGGGTGGGAAGGAGAGGGGGTTGGGAGGGGGGTCACTAGCACGGTGTGTGTCTGAAGATGTGAACAAGGCCTGCCTCACACACGTGTTACTGCCGGTCCTCTGTACTCATAGGCTCTCCATGTAGCTCCACTCCAGGTCAGATGACGCTGGCTGCTCTGCTGTGCCTGTGTTCAGAACACTCCCTCCATCCGATCCCACTAACTTTCTCTCTCCTGCGAGGCTGCGCTGAGGCTGGCTTTCTGGCAGTGCCTGAGTCACAGCAGACACACACTCCTGAGGCTTTCCTGGTGGTCCTTCTGCCGACTGGAAGAGTGTCTGTGCGTGGGGAGGGAGACGCAGCCACATGTCTGGGGGAAGCTACCAGTGTGCCACGCAAGGCCAAGGGGCAGGACGGGGCACGGTCTGGGCAGCAGGAGCCCAAACGCTCTGGTGACTCCTGGTTGACTGGCAGGGGGCGGAGTTAGAGGCAGCACCGCACTTGGTAAACATTGTACCATGCGGCTGCTGCTTTGGAGAAGGGGCCGGACTAAAGGAGGAGTGGGAAGAGCAGTGTTGAACACTGCTTCTATTGGCCAGGAGCGGTAGGAGGGGGCGTGTGTAGAGGCGGCAATGGGGGCTTGCTGATGGTTCAGGCACCGGAGATGGTGCCAGCCGGAGAATAAATAAATATAATGAATTGTTCTGCAGTGCACAGTAGTAGCGGCGGGTGGCCTCGGTCCCGCTGCAGCGCCTTCCCCAGCATGCCGCCTCAGGCCAAGGCTTGTCCTGCCTATGCCTTAAGGCGCCCCTGTGTGCATGAGCAGAGTGCTCACAGCCGGTGGCGCATAAATTGAGTAACCAGGTATACTTTTAATATTTTGAGACAAAGCCCACATTTTTACAATGGAACAGGGCCGGATTTACTCTAAGGCACTGTAGGCACGTGCCTATAGATGCCTGGTGATGAAAAGGCGGCTCACTTCCCTCCCCTAGCTCCTCCTTCTCTCCTTCCATGTGGAGAGTCCGAAGCCAAATCTCCCTTCAGTCAAGGGCACTATTAGCTAGTTAATACTGAGGATACCTCTGGCTACCTAAGGCTAAGAGACACCTGTAGCTACCTATGATGGGCAAGGGAGAAGTGACAGCTGGGCCAGGCAGCACATTTGCACTGCAGTTTGGAGGTGGTTTGTAGGATCATGTAGGTCAAAGTCTAGGGTGCCAGGACATCTGTGCCTCCAGACACACCACTGTGAGGTGAATTCCTCACCTGCAATGGAGGATGAATTCCTGCCTGCAATGGAGGATGACAAATGTTGTTAGTTACCATTTGATTGGTGTATAGTGTCGGACTGGGAGGTGGTAAAGCTGAGGAAATTCACTTGGTGGCCAAGCAGCAGTAATCAGGTGTTGCTGCTCACAGTGAGGACTTGCTACAGCTTTCTGTTGGGAGTGATAACACATTGTTTCTTCTGCTTGGCCAGCAGGTGGATTACCTCAGCATTTCTACTTCCCAGTCCGACACTGTGTATGTATTTCCCAACATCCCGAAAAAGATGGTAATCTTTGTCTCGGTAGGGCTATTGGAATTTTTATTGGGGTAGAGATATATTTGTACAAAGTAAACAATTTATATGAGGATTCGTCAGTCAGGTCATCTATTTCATAAAACCACTTTTTTATTTATACAAAATGTTACATAGACATGTTAAAAATTGTATACGTACTGCGAATAATGGCACACGGTGTTGCCACTAATCCGTTTGTAATTTATCGCTATTTAATGTTAAAGCCTTATCGTTATTTAGCTCTGTTTATTTTATTGAAAATTAGCGTTAACACACAGAACCCTCTCTGTACCTATCCCTAACCCCTAGACCCCCTTGGTGTTGCCTAACCCTAACCACCCCCCTGGTGGTGCCACTGCCTAATCCTAAGACCTCCCTGGTGGTGCCTAACTCTAACCACCCCCCTGGTGGTGCCTAACCCTAAGACCCCCCCCTGGTGGTGCCTAACCCTAAGACCCCCTTGGAGGTGCCTAAACCTAACACCCCCCCCTGGTGGTGCCTAACACTAACCACCCCCCTGGAGGTGCCTAACCCTAAGCACCCCCCTGGTGGTGCCTAACCCTTAACCACTTTACCCCCGCCCGTACGGATTTCTCCGTCCCTTTTTCCATCCTTTAACCCCCAGGGACGGAGAAATCCGTACTTTGCGCACTCCCGCCGCTGCCCGCGCTCCCGCTCGTAAACACGCCGCCGGCCGCTCGTAAACACGCCGCTCGCCCGGAGATCAATGAACGGGAAAATCCATTCCCGTTCGTTGATCTAAGCCCCGCAATGATCCGCTGCTCTCCGATGAGCAGCGCGATCATTGTGAAAAAAAAAACACTTACCCAGCCTCCTAGTACTTCCTCCAAGAGTCCGGAAGGACTCTTGGAGGTCGCATTAAACAAAAAGTTACTGTAGCCATCTTGTGGCCAAATAATAAAACTACACCCTAAACATTTTTCACATACAAATAAATTACTTTTACACAAAAAATTAACTCATTACCTCCCACACTCCAGATTTTTTATTTTTTTTGTAATTAAAAAAAAATTAAAAAAATGTACAATAAAAAAATACATAAATAGTTACCTTAGGGACTGAACTTTTTACATATTTATGTCAGGAGGGTACAACACTGTTACTTTATAAACTATGGGCTTGTAATTAGGGATGGACGCAAAACTGAAAAAAATGCACCTTTATTTCCAAATAAAATATTGGCGCCAAACATTGTGATAGGGACATAATTTAAACGATTGTATAATCGGGACAAAAGGGCAAATACATTTCATGGGTTTTAATTACAGTAGCATGCATTATTTAAAAACTATAATTGCTGAAAACTGAAAAATAATAAATTTTTTCCCAAATTTTTTCCCATTTTCCCATTAAAACACATTTAGAATAAAATAATTCTTGGCATAATGTCCCACCTAAAGAAAGCCTAATTGGTGGCGGAAAAAACAAGATATAGTTCATGTCATTGCGATAAGTAATGATAAAGTTATAGACGAATGAATGGAAGGAGCACTGAAAGGTGAAAATTGCTTTGGTGGTCAGGGGGTAAAACCCCACAGTGGTGAAGTGGTTAAATACCTCCCTGGTGGTGCCTAACCCTAAATCTCCCCTGGTGGTGCCTAACCCTAAATCTCCCCTTGTGGTGCCTAACCCTAACCTTGACAGTGCTACATTAAATCAATTCCCCATTTTGCAGTTAAATAACGTCTGCAGTTTGGCTTATGTAGGGCGCTATTGATAAATAACGTTACTGTGTGCAATAACGTCTTCCGTTTGGCATATGAACGGCGCTATTGATAAATAAAGTTACTATGTGCCGTTTTTCTTCTTTTTTCCCTGTGCGCCATTATTATGCAGTACTAACGATAAATAGCGATAAGCGTATCTTTTTAATGCGGCACCATTTTTATGCATAGGCGCTGTGCGCCATTATTCACTGATCCAAAACGCACACATATAACAGAGAAGTTCAACATCACATAGGTTCATATCAAAATAATGCACCAATGTAATTGCTAAATCATCAGTGGTCATTAACGTCAGAGATGCCCCATGATATAAGGGATACTCTCAATTTGAGATCAGATTTTAAGTATTCAGACATCCAACCTCAAACAGGTTAAATACCGATACAACAGGGGCGTAACAATAGACACTTGCAAGGGATGCAACTGCAGCGGGGCCCAGAAGCCCCTTTTTCTTTTCCCTGTCCTGAGACAGTGACAACTAGGGGCACAGAGAGAAAAAAACTTTTTGCTCTCTGCACAATTAATCTAATGACTGCATCTGCTCAGCCACTAATAGGGAATTATACAAAGTTTTGTAGACAGTCCCTATTCAGTGTACAGCGGGCTCTTGTGTACAGTGCCAAGCCCCCAACCTCTCTACCCCTCCCCAAGTGCTGTGTACTGTAGTGATGCTGGAGGAGTCTGCAGAGCCAGTTCTGCTCCATCAGAGATGGACAGAGTGAGTGTAATAAGCTGAGGCTGGGAACATACTCGTCTGTCAGTTTTCCATATGTGTTTTCTGCACACTACGGCTTAATTTACTAAACCGTGATAACTCATATCACGTCCGCGCTAATATTCGCAATTGCACGTGAAAATTCGTGTTTGCGCGCAAAAACACTAGAGCGGCCGTAATATAAGTTATCACGGTTTCGTGAATCAAGCCCTATGTGTGTGGCTGAATGGAGTAGCAGTGGCTGAATGGAGTAATGGTTAAGGGCTCTGCCTCTGACACAGGAGACCAGGGTTCAAATCTCGGCTCTGCCTGCTCAGTAAGCCAGCACCTATTTAGTAGGAGACCTTGGGTCAGTCTCCCTAACACTGCTACTGCCTATAGAGCGTGTCCTAGTGGCTGCAGCTCTGGCGCTTTGAGTCCGCCAGGAGAAAAGCACGATATAAGTGTTCTGTGTTTGTTTGAATGTTATGTGTGTCTGTGTGTGTGAAAACATGTATGTTTATCACGGAAGCTAATGTAATTGATAGAGAAAATGTGTGCAGTACTTCACTGCTGTCTGTTTTTATCTGCATGGGGAAAACACATTCACGTGTGCACTAGCCAATTGAATAACATTGGTTCTCAGTTTACCTGTGCAGAAAACAGGGGGGGGGGGGAGTTTTGCAGGGGGTCCAGTGGTTTTTTGTTATGCCCCTGCCATACAAGTTAATGCCCATATCAGATTTGGTTATGAACCAACAGAGTCAATTTTCAATTTCTCTCATTTGACATGACTCATGGAGTATTTTGGACCTACTGGAGAGGATGTTGGTTTTATTTTCTATATTCACTATCACAGAGCTGGGACAAGGTCCTCCAGCACCCAAGGCTGAGACACCAAAGTGCGCCCCTCCATCCCTCCCACCCCAGCCGTCACACAGTGATTGCTATTAGACTAAGAGGCACCCCAGGGCCCCCAACACCTTAATCTCTAGTTATCTGGCTTGCAGTCACTGCTATGTATCCCCTTTTCTTATTTCTTTCTGCTTCAAACACAATTAGGAATGACAGCTGAATGAATTGTGCGCCCCCTCCTACACTGCGCCCTGAGGCTGGAGCCTCTCCAGCCTATGCCTCGGCCTGGCCCTGCACTATCATGTTGTTATATGGTAAGAATCTCTCACCAGACTCCACGCACTGGAATCCTTCACATCGCTTGTTTTTCCTGCAGACACTAGTGGTAGTGCATGATTGTTCCTCGCGGTCTACCGTTTCACAGCGTTCACCCAAGAACTGCGACACCTGTGTTGCCTGAGTATAGCGGTACTGTGCAAAACAAATGAAACAGAAAATAGAATTGACCTTTTTTTATCTGTTTCCTGCACTCAGAAATGTTTCTCTGCCATGCAAAAGTTTTATAGTCTGTAATTAGTTATCAGTAAGGGCTCAAACCCACTAGCAGCCTTTTCTAAGCGATAGTGATTTGTACTATTTGTACGCTTTGTGCAAACATAGGTGGCCGTAGCAGTGTTGCTATTCGATTCTCCGTTGATTTTAATGCAATGCCATTCATCTTTAATGAATGGAATTGCACTGAGTTTGTGCAAATGGCCTGCAAGCATGCACTGCGATACCGCACTGTAACACAACATATGGCAGTCTATGCACTTCTGATGACCTTTCAGATTGCACACACAGTGCATTACTGAAAACATGATCACACAAGTGGGAAACAAAAAGCACATAGTTTTATATAGCACTGGGCCTGTACACGCACGGGTTTATCTCAGCATTTTCAAAAACATCTGGTAACATTACTGTCACTTAAGGCCTGTTACACTAGTTGCAATCCACTTAAAGTGACACTAAAAAAAAAAAAAAAAATGATATAATGAATTGGTTGTGTAGTACGGATAATTGATAGAACAATAGTAGCAAAGAAATTAGGCCACATACAGACATCAGACCATAGTCTTTGGAAAATGAAAGATCACAGACCAATCTTACCACCCTTCCTGTAGTATAAGAGCCATACTCTACACAGTCTTTTCTATGGAGCTGAACTCCCCATCAGAAAAAAATCTTTGCAAGATGCCGCACACACAGATGCTGTACAGACACAAAAGATCAGTATCTGCAAAAGATCTGTTCCTGCCAAAAATCCATTCCTGCAAATTGCAATGATAGTCTATGAGATCTGCAGATCATCATACACACATGATTTAACTGACATTCATCTGCAGATCTGCAGATCTGAAAATCCATCCTGGTGGATCTGATCTGCAGATGAATGTCAGTTAAATCATGTGTGTATGATGATCTGCAGATCTCATAGACTATCATTGCAATTTGCAGGAATGGATTTTTGGCAGGAACAGATCTTTTGCAGATACTGATCTTTTGTGTCTGTACAGAATCTGTGTGTGCAGCATCTTGCAAAGATTTTTTTCTGATGGGGAGTTCAGCTCCATAGAAAAGACTGTGTAGAGTATGGCTCTTATACTACAGGAAGGGTGGTAAGATTGGTCTGTGATCTTTCATTTTCCAAAGACTATGGTCTGATGTCTGTATGTGGCCCAAGTCTCATATTTTTGTTTTCAGTCATATAGCTTTTTTTATAACATTGCATCATTCTCTAATATTTGCAGTTTACACATTACACTCAGCATTCTAAATGATTTCACAGAGCGGGCTAATGATCTTTTGAACTCTCCTGTGCAGAATTTTTTTTTTTTGCATGAATAACAACTTAACTCTTAACTCTTTGTGTACTGGAAACAATATTAGACTCATATCTCTGCTGCTAATGTTTTATTTCTTAGCTGTACTACACATACAAATCATTATATCATAAGTTTTATTTTACTTCAGATTCCAAAAAAGCAGATTGCAGCCATATTGCAGATCACAATAGCACCGTGATTTACATGGAAAGCGTGGTGCTCATTTTTCACTAGCACGATTTTTTTTTTCTCGAATCACAATCGCAATTCTCTGAACGGTCATGGACCACTCTCAACGGCTTCACTGCACAAACGTGGCGAGTGCAAATTGCGGGTTGCTCGACCTCAACGCAGCACGCTTGCGCTTCCCAGTGGAAAAGGGACCTTGTGCAAATTCCCCAGTTAGTGAAACCTGAGTTACCTAGGTAACGTGCACCTAGCTAGGGTGATGTGCCTAAAGGTGGCCACTAACTATCCAATCTTTTTCATCCAATTTTACCAAATCTATGGGGTATAAGGGTGAATATATTGAATGGATAATTTAGGCAGTTACCTTATATAACATAGAAATGGTAAGATTGGATGAAAAAGATTGGATTATTATTATTATTTATTTATAAAGCACCAACATATTCCGTGGCGATGTACAATGTAAGAAAACAAACAAGGGATACATAATGAATCATACAGACAATAATATACATCAAATATGAACACTGATACAAAATACAGAACTGCTGATTACAATAGAAAATGTAACATGATGACTAAAATGTATAAATGTATAACATAGCAGGGCGGGCCGAGGCAGAGGCTAGAGAGGCTCCAGCCTCAGGGTGCAGTGTAGGAGGGGGAGCACAACTCACTCAGCTATCATTCCCCTATTGTGTTTGAAGCAGAGAGAAATAAGAAAAGGGGATATATGGCAGTGACTGCAAGCCAGGTCACTAGAGATTAAGATGTTGGGGAGGTTGGTGGCCCTGGGGTGCCTCTTAGTCTAATAGCAATCAGTGTGTGACAGCTGGGGTGGGGTGGGGGGGGGGGGGGATGGAGCTGCGCACTTTGGTGTCTCAGCCTTGGGTGCTGGAGGACCTTGTCCCGGCTCTGTAACAGAGTGCAAGCAATTAAGTTAATAACATTCAATGACACAAAAGGGTGAGAGCCCTGACCTTGCAAGCTTACAATCTAAAGGAATGGGGTGGAAACAAGAGGTGTGGGAAGTATACAGTATATGTACAGGCAGAGCGTAATTAGGTTATTTAGTGGGTGCATGGCCTATGCTAGAGAATGTGCTTGTCGGAAAAGGTGGGAGAGTGGCGGATGTGCTGTGGAAGGGCATTCCAGAGGAGGGGTGAGGCACTTGAGAAGTCTTGTACACGTGAATGTGAGGAGGTAATTGTAGAAGAGGATAAAAGAAGCTCGTGTGCAGATCTGAGATTGCGGTTGGGTTGGTATCTGGAGACTAGTGAGGAGATGTAAAGGGAAGAGAGATTGTGGAGAGCTTTATAGGTTAGGGTTAAGAGTTTGAACTGAATCCTCTGGTTAATTGGTATGCAGTGAAGAGCTTGACAGAGAGGAGCAGCAGAGGAAGAGCGAGAGGAGAGATGAATGAGTCGAGCAGCAGAGTTCAGTACAGAATTGAGCGGTGCTAGTCGATTAGTTGGAAGTCCACCAAGCAATATATTGCAATAGTCCAATCGAGATATAATAAGAGCATGTACTAACATTTTGGTTGTGTCAAGGGAGAGAAAAGGTCGGATACATGCTATGTTTTTGAGTTGGAGATGACAGGAGCTGGTTAGGGAGTTAATGTGAGGAATAAATGAGAGAGAAGAATCAAATATTACCCCCAGGCACCGTGCTTTGGGAACTGAAGTTATAGACGTGTTGTTAACATTTATTGTAATATCAGGCAGAGAAATGGACAGGGATGGTGGAAAGACTATTAGTTCACTTTTATTCATATTAAGTTTCAAGAAGCGAGAGGACATGAAAGAGGAAATAGCGGACAGGCAGTCGGGAACGCGTGTGAGGAGGGAGTTATGGTCTGGGGCCGAGAGGTACAGTTGTGTATCATCTGCATATCATTAGTGGCCACCATTAGGCTACTTGCATAACAAGCATTACACCGGCAATATGCACATTATCTGGCGTATGTACCAGTAAGGTTGCCATGCACTACTTGCACATGGTAACTTGACTGGCATTTGCCAAATTTGAGCCTGATGCACTAACCAGCATTAAAGTTAGCATGCAGAGACTTGTGCCAGGCAATATTACCAATACTATCGCAGCAGCGTACAGCCAGTTACACTATTAGAGCAACCCACGGTACTGGAGTACTGCAATCGCTGCTACAGTAATGTGCATTAATGAAGTGTGTTACCATAGCAATGCTTGTGTTACTCGAATACTGCAGGTCGAGCTAATAACCTGTCACTGCTGAGGTAGTACAGGTAGTATTTAAAGGTAATATTGCCATGCGCTTTCTCTGCATGCTAATATTTACTCTGGTTAGTGCCTCAGGCCCTGTGTCCCTCAAGGTACCCTTTAAATATGTAATAGATCAGCAAAATTGTGCAATATCATGTCACTGCTATTAATCTTCACAATCATTGTCAATAAATGTAGGGGAAACACCCACATCTGTACTTACTCTCTTTTTCTCACATGGATCACATCCACTCCACGATGACCAGGTGGACATTGTACAGTCTATGGGTGTTGGCGGAGCGACAGCAGCTCTCGTTAATCTCTTCTTAGCAAGACCATGGCTGGCATCATACAGCTCACAACTGAAGGGACATAAATCACAGCACTGCTTAAACAACAACCATCAAAGGACCAGTTTTTCTGTTAAGCCCTCATTCCTATAGAGATTTTAGCCAGCAACACTAGAAAGCTTTTCAGAGGTCTCTCAGCACAGCCTGTGTGAAAATAATGCTTTGTTCTTAAGCTGTTTGTAACAATTTGTGTCGGCATCGGAGGGAGGGGGATGTAGAGCTGTACTGTGTAGCTAGGTTACACTTCTCCCTGGCTGTAAACTGTTTACTTTACACTGCTGAGGCAGAGACAGAGAGAGGATCAGGCACACTGCTGCAGCTGATGATTATTTACACATTATTTGAAGGTATATTTCTGCTTTCTATCATTCTGAACTAATTTTACTCACAGTATTACTGCTAGTGAGGACTGTTTTTGTATGCTGGATGTGCTGGTCAGAGCCGTCCATAGTGATGCCCACAGTAAGAATTCTTCTCTGTCATTTTTTTTTTCATACAAAAGAAAACATGAGAAAAAGCCTTTGTATTGTTATTTTCTATTAACTACTGGAAAAATATTTGGCATTTAGAATTTTAGGTACCTTTGATAGTTGTCCTTTAAAGCAGACCCAGAGACACCATCACAGCTTGGGCACTCCAGAATAATCCCACAGAGAACATACATTTCTTTCACATGACCAAATATACTAACAAAATGATTAAAGTGGATCCGAGATGAACTTTTACTCATTGCATAATTGTGTCCCTTTCCTAAAGTTTATAGGGCATTCCTCAAGCCAAATACTTTTTTGTTTTTGTTTTAATACTTTAATTCCCTATAAATTAAACAAGCCTCGCCCACAGCCCTCAGAGTGCCAAGGCACTTTCAGACAATAGCAAGGGCTTACAGGAGCTCAGTCTGGGCAGGAGGAGGGGGAGGTGTTACTAGCCATTGATTTCTAAGGCAGATGGGAGGAGGGAGGAGGAGAGGGGACTGAATTTACACACAAGAAAGCTGATACCATCTCCAGCTCTTAGCCTGTGACAATATGAGAAAAAGAACATGGCTGCCCACATTGTATAACAGGAATAAATAATCATACACTCTTTAAACTTTTGCAGCTAGATATGCTGTGTAAACTAGCTAAACTTTAGATAAGATATATAGATAAGTTACTTGTTATAGTTAATTTTTCATCTCGGATCCGCTTTAAGCCAAAAAATTAATAAACGTCTGAGCTTTTATTGCTGTTTGTGTCTCCATCTTAAGGCCCATACCCACTAAGCAATTTCCCCAAACATTTTGCGCAATGAACACATTTTTTCGCAAAATCATGCAACATAGTTTAATGAAAGTTCATAAGTAATGTTTAACGACAGCCGATTGAGCGCCATAATCATTCATTTTGGGCCAACGTCTTGACGGATCCAATCTCTATGTCTTAGTTACGGCTACAAATTAGCCAGTGTTACCCTCTGGCGTCATATTTTGTGGCTGTTTATAATGTTTGTAACCTCTCTTTAGTATTCAGCATACTATAATGTGAAAGTGTGCATGAAAGAAGGGCGCTGTGAAAAAAGGGAACGTCTGGATAACGAAATGGCGCAGGTGGATAACGAAATCTGATAACGATAAACATTGCTGTCAAACTTGGTTACATAGTTACATAGTTATTTTGGTTGAAAAAAGACATACGTCCATCGAGTTCAACCAGTATAAAGTACAGGCACACTGCTGCAGTATAAAGTACAGGCACACTGTTAACGATAAATACCGTTGTAAACATATACAGGAAATAATAACGAAAAGATATTAATGTTAAAAATCGTTACGTAATTCAACAATACAGCTTAACCCAGCCCGACTCTCAAACAGAACCCTCCCTTGGTGGTGCCTAAAACTAACCACCCCCGCGGTGGTGCCTAACCCTAACCACCCCCTGGCGGCACCCTTATCTCCTGCTACTATTTGAAATATGTTTGTGTCTCTTAAAAAAGCTCAGCGGCAGAACTAAGAAGCTTGAGGCCCCAGTGCGAGTTTTACATTAGCCCCCTAGCACTCTATTGATATGGCACCCCAAAACCTACCAAGGACAACTGCAGTGTCAGAGAGGTGTATTCTGTGTAAGGAAACAGTATGTATTACCACTGTGTAATGCTGGGAATACACAATGAGATTATTCAGCAGATTTACTGTCCGATCAACTTGCTGATAGATTTTCCGATCGTTTTTCTTATCAATTTCCATTCACTTCTATGAGAAATCGATCTGAAAAAGCGATCAAAAACAAGATTGGACCTGCTGGAAATTATCTATCGAACCATCTATCTGCCAAAATATCTTATGGTGTATTCCCAGCATAATGCACATACAGAGGTATCATTACCAGCATAGCACCAATGAACGCTAACAAGATGGATGAAGGGGGGCCCCTGGTCCAGGGGCCCAGGTTTGGTCACAACCTCTGCATCCACTATTGCTATGCCACTGTAAAAGTTGCTACATACAATGCAATTTCCTGTCAGACTGATGGGACAAATTTCCATAATTTCCAACCTGCTTCTGATTGAGAATGGGATCGATGTTCAGATCAGTACTCCCTGATCCTCCCCTGATCAGAAGCAGATTGGACATGCCGGAAATTATCGATTTGACCCATCAATCTGACAGGAAATTGCATCCTGTGTAGCAGGCACAAAGGATAATAAGGACACGTCAGCTATGGAAATAATTACTAATAACTCTCTCAGAGTTTAATATTTACATGGTACAATGCCTCCCTCAAACCCGCAATAGTTTGATTATTCCCCTCCCATGCAACTGCTATGACCTCCTTTACAATCCCTTTAATGATACTGTCACTGCTAGCACAGCAGAGAAAACGATACTGTATTATAAATAAATAATTCATTCAGAAATATACATGTAGTCCTTGGGTTACAAACGCCCAACTTACGAAAGACCCGCCGATACGAACGTCTCGATCCCGTCATGATGACGCCTCTTTGCTCCCACTTTGCCTTGTCTGTGCCCTCTGGACTCACCTCCAAACCAAGTCCAATGCTGTCTGTCCTCCTCTCTCCGCATCCAGCACCCCCTAGCCGCGTACAGCACCGCTTCGCTTCCTGTATGTCATGCGACATACAGGAAGCAGTGTTGTACGCGGCTAGAGGGAGCTGTATGCAGAGAGAGGAGGACCGACAGCATTGGACTCTGTTTGGAGTCACAGAGGGGGCAAAGTGGGAGCAAAGAGGCACAGAGGGGGCAGAAAGGCACAGTGGGAGCACAGAGGGGCCAAAGAGGCACAGAAGGGGCATAGAGGCACAGAGGGAGCACAGAGGGGCCAAAGAGGCAAGAGAAGGCAAAGTGAGGGCACAGAGGAAGCACAAACAGAGGCACAGAGGGGGCAAAGCGAGGGTAAGGAGGAAGTACAAAAGGAGGCACAGATGGGGTACAAACATAGTGGGGGACAAAAAGAGGCACAGAGAGAGGGGACATAGAGAGGCACAGGGGGACAAACAGGCACAAAGGTGGACGCTGGAGGTAAAGGGGGGCACATAGGATGCAAAGAAGACAGAGATGGCACCGCGTTTCGGCTTAAGAACGGATTCAGGTTAAGAACGAGCCTATCTTGTTCATTAAACGGGGACTACCTGTATTACAAATAATGATGGAAATGTGGAATAATTGTGTAGCGTTTGCTGACATACTTATTTAACTAAATAGTAGGGATGGTCGGAAATGATGATATCCGATTCCACGGAAATACCATTTTTTTGCCAGTGTTGATTACCAATTCCACGGATTTTTTTATTTCTGTTTTCCGATTTCCAAGTAGTCATTTTTTTGCGTTCTCTGATTGGTCAAATACTTTGGAGTTGACTCTTCATTCTCCGATTGGTCCAATGCTTCTGAGTTCTGTGATTGGGATAAAATTATCAAGTTGAGGTATTGCGGTATTTCCGCAGAAATCCGATTTCCGTTTTCCATTTTACAATCGCATATGCCAATTTCCATTGGCAAATGTGGAAATTTATTTTCCGCAGAATCTGAATAAGCATCCCTACTAATTAGCACTCTTGTCTCACAACGCTGGAGTCCCAGGTGTGATTACCATCCTGGACACCATCTGTATGGCGTTTGTATGTTCTCCTCATGTATATGTGGGTTTCCTCTGGGCGCTCCGGTCTCCTCTTACATCCCAAAAAACTACTGGGAAGTTAACTGGCTTTCCCAAAACACTGGTCCCAGAATATAGAAGGTGGAATCAATCCATGACGGGTACACTCACATTCTCACAGGTTAGTAAGCACTCCCAAAGCGATTGATTCTGCGTGGTTTCATGCACAGGAATATGCAACTGTAATCTCATCCTATTTAGATCAATAGTCTGCTTCTGAATTTGCATGCATCAAAAAATTCTAAAGCACTCATTCACAATTCTAGACAATTGTGTCTAAATCACCATAGCAGTACATAACACAGCGACAGGGATTCAGATGCGTATTCACAGTGCACAAATGCCACGTCTGTCTCAGAGACAAATGGCCCACGCTAGTAGAAACTTGCCCTAAATGTTGATCATTTAAGCTCAGAATACTTAACCAGCTTAGCGGTATGGACGAGCTTAGCTCATCCATGACTGCCGCGATTTCATAATTTTTTTTTAAAACACGCAGCTAGCACTTTGCTAGCTGCGTGTTTATACCGATCGCCGCCGCGCGCCCCTACCCGCCACGCAACAGCCCCCCCGAGACCCCGTGCGCAGCCTGGCCTATCAGCGCCAGCCGCCAGGCAGCGCTAAGGGGTGGATCGGGACTCCCTCCGACACCATGACGTCGATGATGTCATCCCGATGGGGGAAGCCAAACAGGAAATCCTGTTCTGAACGGGATTTCCTGTTTGCTCTGATCGCCGGAGGCGAATGGAAGGGGTGGGGGGATGCCGCTGCACAGCGGCTATCGTGTAGCTAGCGCTAAACTAGCTACATGATTTAAAAAAATAAATTTAAAAAATGTGCTGCGCCGCCGCCCTGGCCGTTCTAATAGAACGCCGGGGTGGTTAGTATGCCCATTGGCCCTCAGGGATCAGGAAATGATCCCTCAAGCGACCAATCGGAGTCCGATGCTGTACAGACACATCACTCCCCTGCATTCTGTAGCTATGGAGGGGGGTAGAGGGACAACGACTAGTGCATGACATAGTGTGTGGGGGGGGGGGGGGGGGTTTGGGCAAATATAACATTGCGATCAGACATGCTCAGGCATCCCCTGCATGCTGTACACACATTAGAAAGGGGAATAATCATCGGCCGAAGCAGTCATCAGCCAATTTTTATCTAATATCTATGTACCTTTAGCTGTAGCCTGAATTTAGTTTTTTATGTACCAAGTTCTAATAGACGTATTTTGCACACATGGCTACCAATGCTTTAAATCAAAAAATAAACCGTTTGTTCTTACCTGGATAAATAAAGTGCAAAATTCAGCAGGACAGCGTAAAACAACATGGTGCCTCTCCCTGCTGTCCTCTCCTCAGATTCAGGCTGCTGTTCTGTCCTACCTAAAGTCCATTTAGCAATTGCACAGAAAACAGAAAGTTAAACAAATGCAACCTCTCTTAACATCTAGTGATAGGATGAGGGTGCCCTCTTGTGGCAGCAGTGCTGTAATGCAATTATCAGTGTGGGAAACACACTACCAACAAGAAAGTAAGAATCATTCCTCACTTTTTATTTTTTTTTATAGCTCTGTAACTTTACAGTTTAAAGCACAGTAATGAAACAAAGGTACAGTAAAACCTCGTTATCCAGAACACAGAATTCTCGACAACCAGAAAAAAAGTCCTGGCCTTGCTACTTGTACACTTCTTTCTCCAGTAATACACCTCTGTTACATGAAGTTAAGTCTGTCCTTTGTCTTAATGTGTTTTTAATTGCCGCCTAACATTATTAAGCTCAAAACAAAAGGTATGGGCAGGCACACAAAGGGAATGATCAGCAGGAATGATGCACAGGTGTAAATGTACTCTTCATGTGCTCAAAGCATACAGTGCAGGATGCTTAGCAAATCAAACAATTTGCAATGGCAAATCGAATTGAATCGAATCGAATCCTGATTGGACATGTTGGATTTAATCGGATCGTAAATAGAATTGTAATCGAATCGTATAAAGAATCGTATCGTGTAGATGGGGCTTTACTTCTATAGTGCATGTATATAATTAATCGGTGTATGTAAATTTTTGTAACAAACAATCTGAGACGACTCTTTGTTAGGTCAATATTCAAATACTGGTTTTACAGCATTGCCACCAGTCCTTGTCTAGATGGACTTTACTGACCTTAGATGCTATGATGACATGTTAATTATTGTCAGGTTGTGAGATTACTTTTATCCCTTCCCGTATTTGGTTAAAAATTTAGAGAAGTACAAATAGATTTGAACACACATTTGTTTTAACAGACGGATCTCCAAGAGTCAATAAAAGCAGAGGTTGTGTCATCTCTCCCAACACAACAATGAAAAACACATAAAATGCAAGGCTATATTAATTTGGCAGCATGGAAACATTTTTTTTTCACAAAATAATGACATAGGAATGAGGTGTAATGTGTCTTTTACGCTGATGAGACAAAAGTAGGGATGATATAATTCAATTACGTTTCGCACTTTCAAACAGAGCAGTAATTTCTGCTGATGAACAATTCATGTCAGTGTGAACTCAGTGCAGACAATCTATGCTTGATTGATCTACATCATCGGAGAGAAAGGACAGAATGGAGAGAGCAGCAGAAATCTGGCTCAGATGCTCCAAAGTTATAAAACTAAACACAGCAAAATTTCACTCCAAAACATTTCTTTTTGGAAAAGGGAAATTGTTTTCTGTGAGGCAGGAAATGTTTGTATATTTATAGTGTTGGTGTTCGCATTTGGGTTGTTCTTTTATTCAACCTGAATATGGCTGTTTCAACTCAAACCTAGCTGATATTGGGGGCCACCTATGATAGTGGATATGGGGGGGGGGGGCACCTATGGTTGCTGGAGAATATATTGGGGGCCACCTATGGCTGCCGGGTGATAGTGGGGGCCACCTATGATTGCTGGAGGATATTGGGGGTCACCTATGGCTGCTGGTGGATATTGGGGGCCACCTATGACTGCTGGTAATATTGGGGGCCACCTATGACTGCTGGTGGATGTTGGGGGCCCACCTATGACTACTGGTGGTTGATATAGGGGACCACCTATGGCTGCTGGTAGATATATGGTCCACCTATGACTGCTGGTAACATTGGGGGCCACCTATGACTGCTGGTGGTTGATATAGGGGACCACCTATGGCTGCTGGTAGATATGTGGTCCACCTATGACTGCTGGTGGATATTGGGGGACACCTATGGCTGCTGGTGGTTGATATAGGGGACCACCTATGGCTGCTGGTAGATATATGGGTCCACCTATGACTGCTGGAGGATATAGGGGGCCATCAATTCACTGCTGACCAATATTAGGGGACACCTTTGACTGCTGGCAGATATTGGGGGGCAGCTATGACTTCTGGCTGATATTGGGGGGCAGCTATTTAATATTGATAGAACTTTTTCACCTACTTTTTAGTATTTTTTGAATTGCAAAGTTCTTAAAAAAGTTATTCTAAATAGAAGATGGAAAATGATCTCCTAGGAGAAAACTTAGAAGAAAAAGTAAATTACATATGGGCCCGTCTTTAACTTTATGGGCCCGTCTTTAACTTTTGAATTATGTTATTTTAAGGACTGAAACCTTAAAGGGGAACTTGAGCCTAAACAAACATACTGTCATTAAGTTACATGAGTCATGTTAATTAAAATAGATAGATAGATAGATAGATAGATAACAATCTCTTACCTACCCTGTTTTAAAAGAAGATGCAAATGTGTGTGATTTCATAGGGGCAGCCATCTTTTTGGTTGAAAGGAGTTGACAAGGAGCATGAGACACAGTTACAACTTTCCTGATCACCCCCCCCCCCCTCCTGCTGGAGAGGTACGCAAATTTTCGTGCGTAGGCTGGAGGCGACTGATGGCAGTGATGGGACCCGGTTTACGAAGCTGCAGACAGTGGAGGACGGTGGGTGGGGGCGATCCGAGCGGATAGGGCTGGAGAAAGCCCCAGGTACCGGTATGTATAAATCTTTTTTTTTATATTACAGCTCTGATACGCTTTAGAGCAAACCTGAATTGAAAATTAAAATAAACATACACATCATACTTACCTCCTGTGTAGTCTACTCATCAATCTCTTTTTCCTCTCCCGCATCCTGTTTGTCCACTGTGATCAATGGAATGCTCCGTCCTCCATTTTGAAAATGACCATTACTCCATAACAAGTTTGCATATGTGTATCAGCGCCAAGGAAACAAAGTGGCCGCTGCTGAAAGAAGAACAATGTC
Organism: Hyperolius riggenbachi; assembly: GCF_040937935.1. Lineage (NCBI taxonomy): Eukaryota > Metazoa > Chordata > Amphibia > Anura > Hyperoliidae > Hyperolius > Hyperolius riggenbachi. The sequence continues at coordinate 61,282,531 of NC_090651.1, forward strand.
CAGAGTTCACAAACAGGTAAATTATATATGATCAGCGCAGAGTCCAAAAACAAAAGACGAGTCTTCAACAAAAACTAAGAGTAGGTAAATCTCCACCACAATAAGTATAAAGGTGCCTCCTGTCTCCTCCCCGACCGGTTTCGCAAACTAGCGTCATCAGGGGATGACGCTACTTTGCGAAACCGGTCGGGCAGGAGACAGGCGGCACCTTTATACTGTCCTTTACTGCTGACCCATACACGCGTGCTTTTTTCTCGGGGTTCCCATTGCATGGGCCCCGTATGTAAGTTGTGTTTTTATGCTATTTTTCAGCTGTTTTTACTATAAAGACTCTATATTAAACGGTTTACACTTAGAGTTGCCATTTGTTTGTTTTTTATGATGTTTACTGATATCCATTCATGAGATGAATCATTGCTGAATTGGTGGATCCTGGACAGACTGTTGCTTCCTGATGTCCTTCCCAATCATTGATACAACGTTATAATGTGGGTTGTCACCAGCTGGTAAGCCTCTTTCCTTTTTTGAGTATCCATTATTGCAGAGCTGTGCCGTGACCCCCATACTTATTGTGGTGGAGATTTACCTGCTCTTATTCTTTGTTGAAGACTCGTCTTTTGCTTTTGGACTGTGTGCTGATCATATATAAATTACTCCATAACAGCTTCCTGATCAGCACACTGTTAAAGCGGACCCAAACCAAACATTTTTTTAATTCAATATATTTAGTTACACCACTCTGACGCATACAAAGATAAATAAACACTACTTCAAGCCTATGAGCATTTCAGTGCATGCCTTTCACCCTTCTCTTTTCATAACTAGGGTTTTACAGGTGGCAGCCATAACTTCTGAGACTAGTAGAAGGTTTTAGATCATAGGTGTGTTTGTCATCAGCTGCCCTCCCTCACAGGGGCCAGAGCTGCTGAAATCCGGAACCGGGAGACATCCGGATAGTTGTATCCGGATATCTCCCAGTTACCTGTGCGGGGTGGGCGGGGGTCAATCTTACCTGTCTGACGTCTTCTTCGGTCCGTCCCTCGGCGCCTCCCATGATGCGGTCCAAGTGGCGGTCACGTGATTACAAACTCTTCCTCCTTCCGGGTTGAAGGAGGAAGTGTTTGTAATCACGTGACGTGCGTGGAGCGCATTGTGGGAGGCGCCGAGGGACGGACGAAGAACATGACAGACAGGTAAGATTGACCCTCCGCACACCCCACACAGGTTTGCTGGGAGATATCCGGATAGCAACTATCCGGATGTCTCCCGGTTCCAGATTTGAGCAGCTCTAATAGGGGCGTCGTTTATGTGAAATCTCACACAAGCTGAGATCACCTCCCCGTGACATCATCAGTAGCAGCCTGTGTTTTTTTTTTTTTTATCTCTTCCACCAGTCTGTCGGATTCTGTCCTGGGAATATGAAAGAAAGGGAGGGGTTCCTCCAATAAATGTAAAATATTTTATATTTGTCATCATGCAGCTAAAAAAAGCCTGCTATTTATTCTTATGAGTTAGAAAATAGATTTTATTTCTGAAATCTTGTATTTTTAATTTGGGTCCACTTTAAACTGTTGTATCACCCACTTAAGCCATAGGGAAACATGGACATTACCTTGCTCATCAGTTGTCCTTTCAGTTATAACTGATATATAACTGACAGCAACTGATATATTTCAGTTCTGACAAAATCTTGTCTGAAATGGAAGGAAACCTTGATAGAAGAAAATGGTGAGCCGCTAAGAGGAACTGACGGCGAGGTAAGTATGTAATATTAATTTACAGGTACATTATGTGTTTATTTTAAATAATTTTACTCGGTTCAGGTTCACTTTAAGGACAGAATCTTCATTTTAAGGTTTGCCTGAGGTAAATGCTTAGTGAATACTGAATGCTTCATAATCATGGTGATAACAGTAAACACAGCAGAGAATCATTACTAACGACAGGAGATGAGCTTAGTGAATTCTGGCCAATGTTAGGTTTGCGATCTCTGGGTCAATTTGTGACACAACAAGGCAGTGGGTGTGAAAACATTGCTTGAATAGGGTCAGAACAGTTGCTACTCTGGCATAGGCAGGGGCAAATCCAGGATTTTCAAGGGGGGGGTTCCTGATAGGTCTCTTTTGGCAAGCCGCACACTACCGCGCATGCGTTTGCCCACAAAATCCACATGATGCACAGCATTTCTCCACAAAATACACACAATGCGCAGTGTTTCCCTACAAAATACACATGATGCAGTAGCGTTTCGCCAAAATATATATAATGTGGCAGTGATTAAGTAGCCAGATAACCCCCCTTTATTATGGATAACGAAATTACCCCACCCCTCTTTAGTATAGGTGACCAGATGACCCCCATTTATCACACAGGTAGCCAGATGAGGCCCCCCCCAGTTAGGATAAGTAACCATATGATCCCCATTTATAGTATATAGCCAGATAACTCCCCGTTCAGTACATTCCCCCTTGTATTTCGCCAGATCCCCCTTGTATATATGGCCAGTGTATATAGTCAGATCCCCTGTATATATAGCCAGAGATCCCCCCACCCCCCCCTGTATATACCCATATACCCACTGTATGCAGCCAGATGCCTCCCCCTGCATATAGCCAGTGTATATAGCCAGATCCCCCTGCATATAGCCAGTGTATATAGCCAGTTCCCCCTGCATACAGCCAGTGTATATATATAATCGTAATGTGGGCAGCAGCCATCAGAAAATAATCGTAATGTGGGCAGCAGCCAGCAGTCATCAGAAAATAATCGTAAAGTGGGCAGCAGTCACCAGAAAATCACAATGTGGGCAGCAGGCACCAGAAAATCGCAATGTGTGGGCAGCAGTGACCAGAAAATCGTAATGTGGGCAGCAGACACCTGAAAATCGCAATGTGGGCAGCAGACACCTGAAAATCGCAATGTGGGCAGCAGTCATCAGAAAATCGCAATGTGGGCAGCAGTGACCAGAAAATCGTAATGTGGGCAGCAGACACCTGAAAATCGCAATGTGGGCAGCAGACACCTGAAAATCGCAATGTGGGCAGCAGTCACCTGAAAATCGTAATGTGGGCAGCAGACACCTGAAAATCGCAATGTGGGCAGCAGTGACCAGAAAATCGTAATGTGGGCAGCAGTGACCAGAAAATCGTAATGTGGGCAGCAGTCACATGAAAATCGTAATGTGGGCAGCAGACACCTGAAAATCGCAATGTGGGCAGCAGTGACCAGAAAATCGTAATGTGGGCAGCAGTCACATGAAAATCGTAATGTGGGCAGCAGACACCTGAAAATCGTAATGTGGGCAGCAGACACCTGAAAATCGCAATGTGGGCAGCAGTGACCAGAAAATCGTAATATGGGCAGCAGACACCTGAAAGTCGTAATATGGGCAGCAGACACCTGAAAATCGCAATGTGGGCAGCAGTGACCAGAAAATCGTAATGTGGGCAGCAGACACCTGAAAATCGTAATGTGGGCAGCAGACACCTGAAAATCGTAATGTGGGCAGCAGACACCTGAAAATCGTAATGTGGGCAGCAGACACCTGAAAATCGTAATGTAGGCAGCAGAAACTAGAAAAAAAATGCACCTGTGAAAAAAAAACAAATCACTTACCTGACAGAAGTCTTCTCCTCTCCTGGCATCTGGCACCAGCTCCCCGAGTCCTCCTGCAGCACATCTCCTGCGCTGACAGGCAGAGTGCAGGGCTACGGCAAGATGGCTCCCGAAGCCCTGTACTGGAGACACAGTCTCCAGAGCAGGGCTTCGGCAGCCATCTTGCCGTAGCCCTGATCTGCCTCCGGGAGACTGCGGGGCTGCGGGGAAGAAGCAGCATATCTGGCTGGGGGGTCCCTCAATAGGGAGGGTGACAGCGCTCCCCCCCCCCACGGCTAGCGGGCCCCAGGCCCCCCTACTGCGCACACACATGAGCAAGCGGCAGCTGCACTATTACATTCAGTGGCTGCCGCTGCTCAGATTCCGGAGGCACTTCCGGTCTAGGTGCAAGGGGGTGGTTCCAGACACCCGGAACAACCCCTTCCGTGCGCCAGTGATAGGAATCAGGTTTACACTACTTGTGGTAGCACCTATCTGTGTGGGCAAGGGTTTATAGTTCAGTTACCACTGACCATGATGCCTCCTGTCAGCTAGCAGGTGCTGAGGTGAAAATAAACTGATGAGATCCAACTCCTAAAATTGACTTTTTTTTAGATTTCCTACAGTTTTATGTTTAAAGGACTTACGAGCCCAAATAAAGAAAAGAATCTGTACCTGCAGGAATTTTGAAGGCACGGAGGAAGCCATCCGCGCCCTCTGTGCAATTCCGCCGGGTCCCCGCTGCTTAATCTCCCCCCGGGCCGCCTCCCAACCCCACAGCCCGGGTCGGGCTCTCCTGCCTCCTCAAAAAGGGCCGTCGGAGGTTGCCACGGCTGCGCAGTCCACACAGACGCAAGTGCAGCTGCACAGCTCTAGGGACCCCCCTCGATCCATGCTACAGGAGACAGCCTGGCACTGTACAAATGCCTATCTCATAATGTCACATTGGCATTGGTACACTGTAGGTTATTTCCCAGAGCGCTAGAATATCTATATGCAGGGTGAAGCTCAAAAGATGGCTGTCACATTCAGTACCTACATTCTTAATAGATCTGGGTTAGATTTATTGGCCCTCATTCAATTACCTTTTTTTCCCCGGGTTACATTTTCACATTGTATCAATAAAATGTCTTTTAAGTTACCGGACAGCAAAATAATACTTTTGACAGTACTTTTTGACCTTTGACCTTTCTGACTTTTTGAATAATTTTGACAGTACTTGTTAACCTGTTTTGGGTACATTTACAATTGCAGAGTGCTAAAAAGTTATTTTAAACAGAAGATGAAAAATGATCTCTTAGAAGAAAACTTAGGAGAATAAATGAATTGAATAAAAGCCATTGTTTATTTTTATTGACTCTAATGTCTAATCTTAAAGGATACCCGAGGTGACGTGATGAGATAGACGTGTATATACAGTGCTTAGCACACAAATAACTATGCTGTGGTTTTTTTTCTTTCTTTGTCTGAAAGAGTTAAACACCAGGTATGTAAGTGGCAGTTCCTGTCTGAGTCAGGACTGGGTCAGACTACAGTGTGATACTCACTGATAAGAAATTACAACTATAAAACACTTTCCTAGCAGAAAATGGCTTTTAAGAGCAGGAAAGAGATAAAGAAGGGTCAACAGTTGATAGATTTTAGCTCTTGCATACTTCAATGAATGTGTCATTGAGAAAAAACAATAAAACAGTAAAATCTTAACAAGTAGATTTAACTATAGAACTGTGAAATATCTAAAAAAAAAGTATTTTTTAGGAGATGGAGGATAGATAGAATTGTTTTTGTCATTAGTTAATTTTTACCTTGGGTGTCCTTTAAAAAGATCTAACAATGCATAGCCAACTTATGTTCTTCTTGCTCATGGTGGTGAATCTTATTTTTACAACAGATAGGCAAAGCACACATTTTTTTCAACTTAAAATATTTTTATTTTAAAATAAGGTCTATTTTGAACCGAGACTGATTGCTCTGAATTTGCACATTGTGTATGGTAACCCACTAACTGTCCTGTTTTTTTGTATGATGTTCTACATACGAAGCCTGTTGTATTACTTGTAACCCAAGGATTTTTTTGCAAAATAAACTTTTCTTTCCTTAAAAAAAAATCATTTTAGATCTAAACTTAAACAAAATAGAATAAATAACATAGATAAATAATCTAAAGCTGCTACACTTCTAGATTTCCACCCAATGTTCCAAAATGATCAATTATTTTTCTGAAAACTGCAGAGATGCACTGTTTAATGCAGTGCAGCACTATGGGCCATCAATCGATAACTAGAGATTAACTACTTGCCGACTGCTCCACGCCAATTGGCGTGAGCAGTGCGGCAGTCCCAGGACTGCTCCACGCCGATTGGCGTGAACGGCCGTCTATGTGGCTAGCAGGAGATTGTGCGCGGCAATTGCCGCTCGGGAGACTGTTAGACGGCGAAACCGCCAACTAATTACTTTGTACAGCGCTGCGATCTGCAGCAGTGCTGTACTGGGGACAGCCGTGTGACATGGCTGTCCCCCTGGCAGGCAAAACAGTGATCGGCTGTCATAGGCTGAAACCTATGCCAGCTGCTCATGCTGATTGGCTGGCGGGGGGAGGGAGGGATTAAGAACAAATTAAAAAAAATAGTAAATTTTATGGAAAATTTCAAAATCAAATAAATATTTACCCCCCCCAAAAAAACAAACACCTGGGGGGCGATCAGACCCCACCAACAGAGAGCTTTGTTGGTGGGGAGAAAAGGGGGGGGGGGGGGGGGACTCACTCGTGTGCTGAGTTGTTCGGCCCTGCAGCTTAGCCTTAAAACTGCAGTGGCCATTTTAGTAATAAATGTCCTGGTCACTAGGGGGGGTTAACACTGCGGTCCTGAAGTGGTTGAGGTGTTGGGGGCCCTGGGGCGACTCTTAGTCTAATAGCAATCAGTGTGTGACGGCTGGGGTGGCAGGGATGGAGGGGCGCACTTTGGTGTCTCAGCCTTGGGTGCTGGAGGACCTTGTCCCGCCTCTGTGTCCAATAGATACTTTTGCTCTATTTTCAGTCAAATCAAATCAAATCAATCAAAAATCGATGGCTCTGACATTTTGGGGAATCGAATACTAGCAGTTGAATCAAATCTGCAAGGAATCGAATGAGAAAATCGATGAGTGTATGGCCACCTCTAGTGTACTTTCCCAGAAGCTATTTACTTTACTTTACTTATTTACAAGTAATTAGCAATTAAATGAAAAATATGAAAGTATCCTTCTTAAAGAATATGTCTGAACAAAAACAAAAAAACAGCTCTACTTTCCTAGGGCTTCCTCCAGCCCCTGGCAGCCTATCTGTTCCTCACCACAGCTCCACTCCCAGCTAGTGTCTGGAGGCCCTCGCCCAGTGTCCCTCTCCAGGTCTGAATCTACTGCGCCTGCGCTGCTCTCGATCCTGTAGCTGGGAGCGTTCTGCGCAGACATGCTCCAGGCTACACGAGCACGATCATGCAGGCGCAGAAGGTTGGCATCTGCAATGGAGGGGATCCCGGGACCCCGGAACTGTGGCAAGCGACAGATAGGCTGCCAGGAGCTGGAGGAAGCCCGAGGTAAATAGATCTTGTTTTTTATTTTTGCCCAGATGTATCCTTTAAGGTGACCATTCACTGGTCGATTATTTACTTCAATCAATTATTATAACCAATAAATCAATTGAATGGATCAAAAATGGAGATGTCATTTTGATGTACTGTGGAATTGATTCTTATCGGCAGACCACCAACAGCTTACTGTTGGTGGGCTGTGATCGCTGGTGCTGTGTTTTGTTTTATATATACAGTATATTTTTTTTTAAATAAATTTCCCTATTTATTTTTTCCCCCACCCTCCCCCTGCCAGCCAAAGACAGCAGATAACTCCTGAGCCTCACAGATGGCCAGCCGTGTCCCCAGTAGATCGCAGCGTTGTACCATGTAAACAGACGGTGGTTTCGCAGTCTAACAGTCTCCTAGTGGTGATCGTCTGCAATCTCCGCCCCCAAGACTTCACGCCAATTGGCGTTGAGCAGTCCTGGGGCTGCCACCGCGTTCACGCCAATTGGCAACAAGTTAAAATGAATCAATCGAGTATGTCGGGTTATTTCAATTAATGGAGCAAGAATCGAGAGCTTTTCATTATGTATTCGCAGGGCTGCCATCAGAAATTTTGGGGCCCCTCACACATCATCAGGGCTGGCCCCCCCCCTCCCTGCACCCACCCACTGGTTGCTGTTCCTGCCCACTAGCCACCCCACCCCTGTGTCCGTGCACGGAGTGCACTGCGGCGAAAAATGTGCATGGCTCAGACACTGAAGAAAGTGGCATGCACAGCGTGATGTGGCAAACAGTGGGCGGGACTATGGCATGTTGTGGGTGGAGCCAAATACTAGCAAAATACAGGTAGGCCCCGGTTAACAAATGAGATAGGGACTTGTAGGTCCGTTCTTATCTTTTATTTGTTCTCTTTTGTCCCCCTTTTTTCTTCCTGTGCCTCTTTTGTCCCCCTCTGTCTCACCTCAGTTTGTGCCTCTTTCGTGTCCCTCTGTTTGACCTCATGTTCCCATTTCATCTCGTGTCTTCCTGTGCCTCTTCTGTCCACCTCTGTTCCCTCGTGCCTCTTTTATCCCCCTGTGTTACCTCTTGTCCCCTTCTGTCTCAGCTCGTCCCCCTGCCCTAGCTAGGTCAAGGTGTCCCCAGTATAGGTAGCAAGCTATAAGCGCCCCAGTATAAGTAGCCAAGTATAGGTGGTGCCTCAGTATAGGTAGCCAGGTATAGGTGGTTCCAGCCCCAGTATAGGTAGCCAGGTATAAGTGGTGGCCCAGTATAGGTAGCCAGGTATAGGCGGTGCCCCAGAATAGGTAGCAAGGTATAGGTGGTTCCAGCCCCAGTATAGGTAGCCAGGTATAAGTGGTGGCCCAGTATAGGTAGCCTGTAGCCAGATATAGGTGGTGCCCCAGTATAGAAAGTCCGCTGTAGCGGGCTCACTCATCTGCTCCCCACGTTCAAGCGCTGATGTCACTCTTCTCTCAGTGCTGGAATGTGGTGTGCTGGTTAGTGAGCCACAGGCCCGCAGCCAGCACATGCGGCCCTTCCAGTGCTTTGGGGGGCCCCTCACTGCAGTGTCAGTTGTCCCCCCCTGATGGCTGCCCTGTGTATTCGATCAACCTTTACTCGATCTGATTCATCAGGTTGCTTATTTTGTTATCGAAAATAGCTACTGATCAATTAAAGCTGGAAAAATGGAACAAAAATCGACCCAAGTGTACGGGCAAAAAAATCGATTCATGTTCGATCGATTCATTTATTTTGAATCAATTCTAAAAATCGATAGGTCAATCGATCGTCCAAATCGACCAGTGTATGCCCAGCATTAGCCCACACACAATTAGTATATATATATTTTTTAAATTCCTTTCACAATGTTAAGTTAATTTAAGTTGAGTGATGAAACTCTTTATATGACTCGTTCAGCATCGATGGAAGTAGTGGCACAATTTGCGTCTGCATCTTCATCTAAAACATCCAATCTACAGACTCCGCATCAGATTGCAACACTGATATCACAACTGTAATTATTTTCATAAATCATTTTTGATTTTTTTGCATCTCCAAAACTTTGATCATATTAATTATGTTCACCAAGCAGAACTGAAATCAAAGGCATAACTTGAATTAATAATATTGATTTGCAGATGTAAAGCCATTTGTGAAAGTCCATGGATAATACAAAACGGTACGCATAACCTGATTAATGTAAATCGTTAATAAGAGAGCACAACGACTTAGAACTCAGTGTGAGATGACTGTCCTTATTTTTAATAATATGTCTTGAAAAGGAATCATTTAGTTTAGATTTAATAAATTAATCATTTGCAGTGGGAAAAAAAAAAATCTTAAAGCTATTTACCCTATTGTCTACCAGCAGAACCTGCAGCATCATGGCTCGACATTGTAAAAAGTGTGAATACAAACATTTTCTAGTAAGTAGAGAAAGGTTAATGTGACACTTAGGGCCCGTTCTCACCTGAACGGGAATCGAGCGATTCCCGCTCATGGCAAACCGCTGAACTGCTACACAATGTAGCGAGTGGCAATGTTCTCACTGCCGCGGTTGCGGTTAGCGATAACCGCAACCGCGCTGCATGCAGTGGTTTGCCGGCGACGAGCGTTCCGCGATTAGTGATCGTGATAATCGCGATCGCTCCAAAACCGCCGCAGTGTCCAGTGATTTTTCCGCGCTAATCGCGGGAAAATCACTCCCGCAAAACGCCGGTGTTCTGCGGTTCTAAGTGTGAACGGGCCCTAAGCGCTGAAATGGTCAGTATAAGCCATACGGTTTTGCTTAAAGTGAATCTGAAGCTAATTAAAGGACAACTGAAGTGAGAGGTATGTGGAGGTATTTATTTCCTTAACAATACCAGTTGCCTGGCTGTCCTGCTAATCATCTGTCTCTTATACTTTTACCCTGAACAAGCATGCAGCAGATCAGGGGGTTAATTCACTATAACAATTAGCGTGCCTTGGCAGAGTTAACATGCCTTATCAGAGTAACGTAGCGAGCGCTATGAACTTATGCCTGCTAATTGGCAACGACGAGAGCTCCACTCGTCCCGCCCTGAGCCCCTGTGGTTCCAAAAACACAGAAGGCGGGCCGCTGCACTACACGCAGTGGCCAGCCGGCTTCCATGTTCTGTTGACATGGCAACCCCAAGGGGTTGAGCAGTGGCAGTGTATGGGCAAGATGCAGACTCCAGGCGGCATTATGAGAACAACGTGCATGAGCCATGGTGAGAGCGCAGGGCATCATTCTTTTCAGAGGACAGCAGGTGAGGGCAGCATCTGCACCTTCACCTCTTAAGGTGACCACACTATACAATTCCTTAAATATCTGTTCAATTTAAGTATTGCAATCAATTTTTGAGTGTAAAAAAAAGCTTTCGATTTTTACGGGAGATCCGATCATATTTTCCAATTTCCGTAAAATCGATCATTTTATTGTATCGTGTGTGGCCACCTTAACTCCTTGTCGACCGGCGTGAACGCGGCAGCAGCCCCAGGACCACTCCATGCCAATTGGCATGAAGTACTGGGGTGGGGTTTTGCAGGAGCTCCGCTCCGTCATCAGTCTCCCAGGGAGCCGCTAGGAAACTGTGAGACGGCGAAACTTTACTTTGTACAGCGCTGCGATCGATGGCAGCAGTGTCCCCTGAGAGGCACAGAGAGTGATCGGCTCTCATAGGCTGATGTCTATGAGAGCCGATCGCTATAATTGGCTGGCAGGGGGGGAGGGAGGGGTTTTAATAAGATAAATAAAAACATTTATTTTAACCACTTTACCCCCGCACGTACGTATTTCTCCGCCCCTTTTTCCATCCTTTAACAACCAGGGACGGAGAAACACGTACTTTCCGCGTTCCCGACGCTGCCCGCGCTCCCGCTCGTAAACACGCCGCCCGCCGCTAGTAAACACGCCGCCGCCCGCTCGCCCAGAGATCAATGAACGGGAAAATCCATTCCCGTTCGTTGATCTAAGCCCCGCAATGATCAGCTGCTCTCCTATGGGCAGCGCGATCATTGTGAGAACAAACTCACGTGTCCAGCCTCCTTATACTTCCTCCAAGCTTCCGGAAGGAAGCTTGGAGGTCGCATTAAAACAAAAAGTTACTGTGGCCATCTTGTGGCCAAATAGTAAACTACACCCTACACATTTTTCACATACAAATAAATGACTTTTACATATAAAATTAACTCATTACCTCCCACACTCCCCATTTTTTTTTTTTTTTTGTAATTAATTTTTTTTTTTTAAATTTACAATTAAAAAAAATACATAAATAGTTACCTTAGGGACTGAACTTTTTAAATATTTATGTCAAGAGGGTATAACACTGTTACTTTATAAACTATGGGCTTGTAATTAGGGATGGACGCAAAAATGAAAAAAATGCACCTTTATTTCCAAATAAAATATTGGCGCCAAACATTGTGATAGGGACATAATTTAAATGGTTTTATAACCGGGACAAAAGGGCAAATACGTTTCATGGGTTTTAATTACAGTAGCATGCATTATTTAAAAACTATAATGGCCGAAAACTGAAAAATAATTATTTTTTTCCCCACATTTTTCCTATTTTCCCATTAAAACACATTTAGAAAAAAATAATTCTTGGCATAATGTCCCACCTAAAGAAAGCCTAATTGGTGGCGGAAAAAACAAGATATAGTTCATTTCATTGCGATAAGTAATGATAAAGTTATAGACGAATGAATGGAAGGAGCGCTGAAAGGTGAAAATTGCTCTGGTGCTCAGGGGGTAAAACCCCTCAGTGGTGAAGTGGTTAAACCCCCCACAAATAAATATAAATAAACAAACATCCCAGCCCACCAACAGAAAGCTCTGTTAGTGGGCAGAAAAGGGGGGCGGGAATCACTTGTGTGCTGAGTTGTATGGCTGTGCAGCGAGCCCTTAAAGCTGCAGTGGCATAATTTGTAAAAAATAACCTGGTCACTAGGGGAGTAAAGCCTTTGGTGCTTAAGTGGTTAAAGTGTGTGTGTTTGTGCGTAGTGTTACTTACTGTGTGTGTGTGGAGGGGGGGGGGGGAGGGAGGGGGAGGTGCGTACCTCCCTTTTTTTTAATAAAAGGCACACTTAAAGGGGCACTATGGCAAACATTTTTAAAATGTAAAGTACATCTAAACATATACAAATAAGAAGTATATTTTTCCCAGAGTAAAATGAGACAAACTACTTTTCTACTATATTGCTGTCACTTACAGTAGGTTGTAGAAATCTGACAGAACCGACAGGTTTTGGACCAGCTTATCTCCTCATGGGGGGTTCTCAAGATTTAATTTATTTTCAAAAGCACTTAGTAAATGGCGGATGCTCCATCCAACTGCCAAAAAACTGTCTTTATAAAGAATAAAGGCCATGCTGAGAACCCCCATGAGGAGATGAGCTAGTCCATAACCTGTGAGAAATGTCAGATTTCTACGACCTACTGTAAGTGACAGCAACATAGGAGAAAAGTAATTTATGTCTCATTTTACTCTGGGAAAAATGTATGTCAGTAATCCTGCGCTTACCATGTCAGTTTCTGTTGCCTCCGCTGGCAGCGCATCTGGGACTTCCGGTGCGGCTGTCCGCATTGTCAGGGATGGTGTCAGCAGCGTTCATGCAGAGATCTGGCTGCATGATTCTCAGACTGCAAATGAGGGTGGACACATGCGCTGTCGGCGATGCCCTTTTAATACTCTAAGGACGCGTGTCAGCTGATCACCTGTCAGCTGACACGCATGGCTCCACCTCCAGTGCCTGATTGGCCAAGTGGCTTAGGGGCGTGGTTGCCTGCTTACCCGGGCTATTTAAGAGCTGTGCTGACACTTGCTCACTGTCTGCTCTAGCTAACACTTCGCAGTGAAGGCTTCAGACCTTAGTCAGTTCCGTGTGTGGCTTGAACCGGCAGGACCCCGGGGATTCCATACCAGCTAGCCTATATTATTATTACTGATGGATATGATATACTGTGCTTGACTTCTGCTTGATCCTCTGACTACTCTTTGCCTATCGATTCTGTACCTTTGCCAATCTGATCTGTTGCCGACCTCTGCCTGAACACTCACTTAGCTTTGCCTACCGATTCTGTACCTTTGCACATCTGATTGTTGCCGACCTCTGCCTGTCTACTAACGTTGTATTTGCCTGCCGATTTTGTACTGTGTCTGCCAGATCTGTTACCGACCCCGTTTTGCCTGACCACTCTCATTATCTGTATTCAGTGTTAGTGCTGCCTTCTACTGACACTGTCTGTGTGCTCACACACTAGCAGATCGTTACAATGTACTTCTTATTTGTATATGTTTACATGTACTTTAAAAACCACTTAACGACCAGCTAACGCCGATAGGCGGCGGTTGGTCGTTTGTGGTTTTACATGGAAACGGTTGCTCGGAGGGTGTCTCCGTGAATAGCCTGCGAGCCTCCGATCGCGGCTCGCAGGCTAATTTTAAACACGCGGGGAAGAAATCCCCGCTGTTTACATCAATACGCCGCTGCTGCGCAGCAGCGCCGTAAAGGAGATCCCCAGCCTCTGATTGGCCGGGGATCGACGACATTTGATAGGCTGAAGCCTATCCTAGGCAGCCCATAGGGAAACGGAGAGGGAGGGAGAGAAAGGGAGGGCGTAAATCGCTGCGCAGGGGGGCTTTGAGACCCCCCCAGCAGGTCATCCCCCTAGTGGGGAAAAAAGGGGGGGGAAGTCTGATCGCCCTGCCATGCACACGATCTGTGCTGCGGGCTGGAGAGCCCACGCAGCACAGATGAGAGATAAACAGCCCGGTCCTTAAGTTAAATATTACGCTTTTTTCACCATAGTGCCCCTGCCATACCTCTAACCATGCCCCCATCACACCTCGCACGAGAGGGTACATCACTGGGCCAGGGAGCCCGATACGCTTAGAACTACTTTGGATGACGTGAGTGCGCATTTAGCGCAGGGCTTATATGAATTTTAAAAGGTTTTATGCCATGTTTTGTTTTGTATATTTTTATTGAGGAATCTGGATTAAAAAGCTTTTGAAGTTTAAATACGTCAGATCATTGTGGTTTTACCCTTGCGCTAGATCCACCTGGCTTTGAGGTGGTATACATCTGGTGAACCTGCATTTTTTAGGGAATCGGTGGAAGTCTGCACTAGAAGTGGAGCACGAGTGAAAGCACTTTCTCGGCACTTAGGGTGTTTGAGTTAATTTGGAAAAACCAGCAGTAATGCACTATGTGTAGTTGTTTTTTAATCTTGCAGGTCATAAGGATTTAGAAGAGGAGCGCTGTCATATCAATATATTTAGCTTTAGTATCATCGCTTGATTTATCTTCTATTTTTTAACTTCTACCATCTTTCAGTGTGTGTGTGGCTGTGTTACACTAAATTCTGTACAAATGTTAATGATGTTGTAACCATTTACCTATAACTTCATGGATTAATCATTTCTTTCTGTTAAAATTTTGATAAAAATTCTATAATATAAGAATAAGAGATGTTGATTGATGTTCAGTTATTTTATTGATTGAACATAAATCAGAATTTTCCATTTATTATCCCATCAAATGGCCACAGGAACATTAGATGCTGGTGTAACAATGCAACTTTCACATATCACTGGGCCACGTTGACCAGTACAAAACTAGCGGCAGCTGAGTGTGATCTACTGTATGTTGGTTCAGATCTTACAGTTATCAGGAGCTGGAAGGTGGTAAAACAATGGACATTTTCCAAAAGATTTTTGATCAGAATTGATTGAATCTAATGATTGGCATTAAAGGAGAACTGTAGTGAGAGGTATATGGAGGCTGCCATATTTATTTCCTTTTAAGCAATACCAGTTGCCTGGCTATTCAGATAATCATCTGCCTCTAATACTTTCAGCCATAGGCCCTGAACAAGCATGCAGCAGATCAGGTGTTTCTGACAAATTTAGACAGATATGACAAGATTAGCTGCATGCTTGTTTCTGGTGTGATTCAGACACTTCTTTAGGCAAATAGACCATCAGGGCTGCCAGGCAACTGGTATTGCTTAAAAGGAAATAAATATGGCAGCCTCCATATCCCTCTCACTACAGTTCTCCTTTAAGTAAGCCAAGCTTAAAGCGGATCCGAGATGAAAAACTAAATATAACAAAATAACTTGTCTATATATCTTATCTAAAGTTTAGATAGTTTACATGGCAAATCTAGCTGCAAACAGCTTTAATAGAAAATGATTATTTCTTCCTGTGATACAATGACAGCAGCCATGTTGTTTGTAAACATTACACAGAGGCAGGCTTATCTGTATCTTGATCACTAAGCCTGTGAAAAAAAACCTAATCCCCCCCCCCTCCTCCCTCTGCCTCTGAAATCAATGGCTAGTAACACCTCCTCCTCCTCCTGCCCAGACTGAGCTCCCATGAGCCCTTGCTACTGCCAAGGCTCTCTGAAAACCTGTGGGCGTGGCTTATTTAGTTTATAGGGAATTAGAGTATTAAAACAAAAACAAAAAAGTATTTGACTTGAGGAATGCCCTATAAACAATAGGAAAGGAACATAATTATGCAATAAGTAAAAGTTCACCTCGGATCCACTTTCATTTTATCGTCTTTAAAAAAGATTGTCTCAGCATGCAGGTTTTTGTCTTGCAAGGGGCACTATCGAGGAAATAATAAAAAAAAATAACAACAATGCTTATGTGTGTGTGCATGTATGTACAGGCAGTCCCCAGTTAATGAATGAGATAGGGACTGTAGGTTCATTCTTAACCTGAATCTGTTCTTAGGTTGGAACACTGTGCCATCTCTGTCCCCTGTATAGGGATGGTCGGAATGCCAATTTCCAATTCTGCGGTAAATCCGCATTCCGTCATGTACCGATTACCGATTCCGCTTTCCGCTACCAATTTCCGCATTCCAAGGCGGAGTTTCCGCCGGAAATCGCGGAAATTCCGCCCAACTTGAACATCGATTTTCTCAAAAACTATAAGGTCTTTTTGAAAACTTTTTTTTGCATCTTGTTCAGAGGATTCTGTTTAATAAACCCTGAAAATTTGGTGTTTCTAGGACTTACGGGGGCTTTGCTATTAACTGCTAAAGTCAGCGGAAAAATCCGCCGACTTTAGCGGTTAATAGCAAAGCCCCCTTAAGTCCTAGAAACGCCAAATTTTCAGGGTTTATTAAACCGAATCTTGTGAACAAGATGCAAAAATTTTTTTCAAAAAGACCTTATCGTTTTTGAGCAAATAGATGTTAAAGTCGGTTGAAATTTCCGCGATTTCCGGCGGAAATCCGCCTACGGCACTTGCATTACCGATTTCCGCATTCCGATGCGGAAATGCAATTTCCGATCGGAATTTCGGAAATTGCATTTCCGCGGAATCCGAATGAGCATCCCTACCCCTGTACCTCCTCTGTGCCCCTGTGCCACCAGCGTCCCCCTCTGTGTCACCTCCCCCCCCTGTACCTGCTTATACGAGTTTAAACGCCATTTTTTCTTTGAATTTTTTCAAATCGATTTTCTTAAAAACTACAAACTTCAAAGTCCAATGTGAATCCCAGAATCCATGCCGTTTGGCAGGTCATTCGTAAGTCTGGCGTTAGTAAGTCGGGGACTACCTGTATGTATATATATATATATATATATATATATATATATATATATATATATATATATATATATATATATATTCAAAAATAATAATAAAGACAATTTATCCAAGGGGAATTACGTATGTTTATAAAAATTACTATATTTCGTAATATTTAGCAGAACAATGTATTGCACCATAAACTGGTTTTCCTATTAAATAATGTTAATAATTTGTTTTTGATTTATTATTTTTTTATCTGTTATATATTTAAACTTACTGAGGCATTATCTTTTATTTGTATTATGTATTTATTTTTAATGATTTTTACCACATTGCCCCTTTAAAATGTGGTTCCATCATGGAACCTATAACCAATGCAAGGTTGTATTTGTATATCATTAATCACACAAAGATACAAACCAACGAGATGAGTAAATAATCCATACATTTCTGCAGTCAGCTCAGAGGCTTCTTGTTTTATCATTTATACAGGCTTATCTACTTATCTATGCAAAATTGAAATCGTTAAAGAAAAAAAGAAAAGAAAAAAAGCTCTGTTTAGATTTTAAACTTTATTCACCCTTTCGGTTTAATTCATAAAGTCTGCGTACTCCTTAGAGATTGTACAATGCTGGGGGATGAGAGAAAGATCATACAGCTCTTCAGCATAAGTGAAATAATTTATTAACCACATTAACGGGTCTTCTGTTCCAGTGTCAGGCCTTAAACTAGGCACACCTGGTTAGATCTTTGAATGCTGTTTTTGAATGGTCAAATCAGACAAAGAAAAAAGGTCTGGGATTTGTATACAACCATTATTAAGGCTGGTTTCACAGTGGGACGTTACAGGCGCACGTTAGAGCATCCTGTAACGCACCCCACCGCACAGCAATGAAAAATCAATGGGCTGTTCACAGTGCCCACGTTGCGTTACAGTGTAACGCTGCGCCATAATATAACGTACTGCATGCAGTACTTTGTAAGCGGCAGAGCCGCGTTAGACTGTTTGCACATGCTCAGTAACGTTGGGGAGGAGCGGAGAGCGGCCAGGCACATGGCTAATTAATATTCACTGCACTCAGTGACTTGCAGTGTTTACTTCCTGGAGCGGTCGCTCTGTGCGGCGATTGGCCGGCGGGACCACGTGATGCCGCATGCGTCCAAGAGTGCGCATCACGGACACCAGAGTGAGCTGCACAACGCGGCTCACTCTGACGTCCAAAGCAGAGAGCACCAGGCGTTGCGTTAGGGGCACGTTGTGCAACCATAATGCCCCCTAAAACGCAACGTCCTGGTGTGAAACCAGCCTAAAACAGAAAACATAGCCATTAGCCTTCTGTACTGGAAATGTCCAACTTTTTCAACCAATATTTTGTATAATGTAGATTAGAAAGCATTTTGCCATGTGTGACCAGCTTTAGGCTAGGTGTTCGCAGGATTGCTATGCCTGAGAGGATATGAGAAAATTTAACACTTTGTAATTAAATATAATCATAAAATAAAACATTTCCTCTCTCTCTGTGTGTGTGTATATGTATATGCGTGTGTGTACTGTATATACACAGGGGTTGGATAAAATAATGGAAACACTTAACATTTTGGCATCATAATCTTTAAACATGTTTTAAGCAATCAAAACTTGACATATGTTAATTTTTTTTTATTATTATTATTATTTGATATGTTTAATTAAAATAATAGTTTTTTTTACAGATATTTAAACCAAAGTTGGTTATAAATTATAAAAATGGCAGATCTCTTAGACTTTCAAAGAGGCCAAATTGTTGGTGCTCGTATGGCAGGCGCTACTGTAACAGAAACTGCCCGAATGCTTGGCATTTCAAGAGGTACTGTTTCAAAAGTAATGACTGCCTTTGAAAGAGAAGGAAAAAACGTCCTCAGCCTTTCCCAACCGTAAAACATGGCGGGGGTTTTGTGATGATCTGGAGTGCCATTTCTTGGAAATCCGCTCGGCCAATGATTTCCCTTAATGGAAGAATTACCAGCCGAGACTAGATATACAGCTAGAATTGTTAAAGAATGGCACGAGGAACATTTTAATGAAGTTGAGCATCTCATCCGGCCACCACAATCCCCAGACCTCAACATTATTGAGCATTTATGGTCGCTATTAGAGATTCAAGTAAGAAGTCGATTTCTGTCGCCATCATCTCTAAAAGAACTGGAGGGTGTTTTAACTGAAGAATGGGCTAAAATTCCTTTGGAAACAATTCACAATTTGTATGAATCAATACCACAGAGAATTGAGGCTATAATTGCCGCAAAAAGTGGACCTACACCATATTAAAATATATGTTGTTGATTTTCAAGGCGTTTCCATTATTTTGTCCAAACCCTGTGTATATATATATATATATATATATATATATATATATATATATATATATATATGCACAAACTCCACTTTGGCTTTATTAGTTTTCTATTTATGGGAAATGTCCTGCTGCAGCTTCCACCAGATCGATTTCTCATTATAAATTCATGTATACTTTCTATTTATCTCTATGTGATATACTGTAACTGCATCTCTGATGCACTCTCTGCTTAGAATTCTACCATGTTGAGAGTGAGGTTCCTTTAATCAAACTGCTTGTGCAACTCCTGCTTAGATTGCGAAATGTCATATTTTTTGATTTTAGTACATATATTTATGTATACGTAAGGAAACAGAAGTGTTTATTACTGCCCTGAGATACAACAGAAAGATGCTCTGTGAATATGCAGGACAATGGAAATAAACAACGCTGTCCAAGCATGGAAGGACGTGACATAAACAAGAGGCAAAATAAAATAAATTGCAGGGAGGCAAGCAAACCTGATTAAACACAGCTGACGGTGTAAAACGCTGACAGATGGAGCCTAAATACAATTTTATAAAGAAAAAAAAACATGCTTTTGGAATTGAGTCATGTTTTTGTTTTGTTTTTTTTGTTTATGTTTTTTTTTTTTTTCTGACAGGTTAATTACTCTGAGGTTAAAAAATTGATATATGAATCCTGCTCATGAAATCTTTCAACTACATAAACGGTCTGCCTTGTACAATAATATAACAATGTTAAAATGTTGTAAAACTCATATTTACAAAACCTGTCATTTTTTTACGTTAATTATTTAAAGCCTTTTTTTCTGTCCCAAGATTTTAACATTGCATTATAAAAAGATTTTGTTCCCTCTAATGTACAAAAGAGACAGAGATGAGGAATTTAATCACAGAGTTTTTTCTTTTATATAACAAAATTCATGCCTCAGTAGCCTCAGAACAAAGTCTAATTTTATCCAAATGTCAATTTGGCATTATTCCAGAGGAGTTGGGCAAATGATAAGTCTTTCAAAAATGGCACACGTAGAAGGGATAACTTGACTGCATAGCCGTACAGCAGCAAGATAAGTGTGGAGGAAAAATACCTCCCAACTTTTTACTTCGAGAACTTCATTGTAAATAACAATCTGCTTATTGTATTGTCTGTTATCCAGTAGAGTGGTGAGATCCGGTCTACAACCAAATAGACCATGAAAGTCTGTGGTTCTTTTCCTTTGTTCGCTTAACATCAAAGAGGCAATATTATAAAAAATGATATCAATTGATATTCTATAGGACCCAGGTTTCAGAAAATGCCTTCCCACCCTCTCCCCACCAATAAAACAAAAAAACAAAAAAAATTCCATGATTCGTGACACAAAGAAAACTGTTCTTCTTCAGTGAGGGCTCTCTAATTTCAAACGTCACTAAGAAAACATTGACGAAGAAAAAATGGTGTAAACTTAGCTCCAGCTTCTGCTACATAAAGATTGGATTAATTTATTTTAAAAAAAGGAAACGCGTAAAAATTACAAAAAAAGGTGAAGGTACTTGGAGAATAGTAAAATGTAGCGTTCCTTTCTTCCTAAATTAAAAAAAAGTAAAAGAAAGAAAGAAAAATGATGAAAATAGCCAAGTCTAAAATCAACTTCCGTTACAAAGCTTTCTGGTTGGTTACGTTGGAGAGCTTGTGTTTGCTTTTTTGTTTGTTTGTTTTATCTTCCTTTGTGCTGCCAACGCCGGTAGACCAATCTTGTTCCGTACGGTGCCAAAACCCATTGATGTGTCTTTTGATAGATGCTGTTGCCATTGATTGCCGCTAGCCAGCCGGTTGTACAGTCTAGTCGTAGAGAACCACAAGCTCATTAGCTTTGTTTCTTAGGTCTTCTGATCTGAGCATAGATAGGATCTTGTGATAGGACCTATGGAAAAGAGATTAAATAATAACGTGATGGGTTTTTTTTTTTTAATTGTAAGTGTGTTGATTATTATTATTATTGATTTATATAGCGTCAGCATCTTCCGTGGTGCTCTACAACAGAAAGCTAGTTATAACAATACACAAATTAACAATATAAAACAATGGTGGATTACAGATGATGCAGTGAACAAATCAAGCACAGATTTTACATAGGGGTTGATGATATGTACAACAATAACAAAAAAAACATTTGTAAAGCACTTTTTTCCTGTAGGACTCAAAACACATAGGTATGGCTCAGACCAGTAATTGGTTGATTGGTAAATTGTGGTACAGAGGAATAATTCTACGCAGATGCCAGGCTAAACAGGTGGCTCTCAGTCTGCATTTGAATAAGTCCAGGGATGGGGCTGTCTTTACTGGGTGTGGTAGAGAATACCAAATTATAGCGGCATCATGACAGAAAGCTCTGTTTACAAAGGTTTAGAGGTGCACTCTGGGAGTGACCATGTTTATAGATCCTGCTAATCTGAGGTTGTGAGAAGTGTGGTGCATTTTCAGCAAGTCCTTCATGCATCCAGGGCCCATATTGTGAAGGGATTAGAATGTCACCACACACAGCATTAGGAGATAAAGGGGAAAGAGAGCCATGGCCAGTCGGGTTAAGTGATAGGACAATAAGTAAAGGAAAGCTTTGCGTGAGATGGTAAAGTGGTGGTCAGTGGCCAAAATGTACTGCAAAAGTTGTTGATTTGCTGTGGCATGAGTCTATGAAAACTATAAGCTAATGGATGACTGCAATCACATCTAAAATGTTAAAGATGCATTATGATATACTGTATAGCTAAATAATCTGTTAAATGTACGACATCCCTAAATTGCAACATGACAAGCAGCAAATATTTACTTACCGGGATAAAGCACAGGCGCAGTAGCAGCTTTCCGATTGGGCTCAGGTGGAAATAGCCGAGCCCGATCAGGTCCGCTCTACTGTGCAGGCAACGTGCAGCAGAACTACACGGACCGGATCCTAACGGAGGTGTACGGATCCTATGTTAATCAATAGGATCCGTTTACATTGCTGCGTTAGAATGGATCCATTCTAACGAAGCAATGTGAACGGGAGGCTGTGATAAATCAGGAGCGATGGATGTGTCGCATTGACTGCCTCCACGCATGCGCATGTGAAGCATTGAATGCGAACGTCCTCAGCCAAGGTCATAAAGCCTTACCTAGCAACGCATGCACAGATCCTAATGGACAGGATGGGGGACATGTAAGTACGCTTACGCTGTTATGCTTACTTGATTCCCACCCAGGAGATGTGTACATTAAAGTGTACCAGAGCCAAAGCTCGGGTACACAAAATCAGATACTTACCTAAGGAGAGGGAAGCATTAGGATCCTATTGAGGCTTCCCTTGGTGGTTTGCTGTTCCCTAGTCCCCAAAGATTAGCGACAAAACATTTTTGTTACCGCATTCATGGCCTGCACAGCACATGTGCTGTAAAGCTGGAGCCGCAGGTTCTGTGTTACTGCGCATGCGCGGGCTGGCTCAAGCTTCTAATGTGCGGCCATAAATGCGGAAGGGGGAGCCGTGCAGCAATGATGCAGAGGGGGGCCGCACTCACCAAAGGAGAACACCGGACCACCGAGGGAAGCCTCAATAGGATCCTTTGAAAAAATAGTAAAAAAAAGAAATATCATGCACATAGGAATCTTTCACAAAATCATGCAAGATGGCCTTTGTGATACAAAAACATATTTCACACGACTGCTCTAACAAAAGCACAGCGTTCAAGCAAAGCAATGAAATGAGAATAAAAGGAAACATGCAAGTAGAAACACAACAGCAAGAGAAGAGGTTAAAGGACAGATACCTACCCCAGTCTGTGCTATCTAGCTACCGACCTCGGGGGCTATAGTATCGCCACTGGACTCGCCCTGGTCAGTGCAGGAGGAGGCCTGAGGTGCATCAGGCTAAAACACACAAAAACATCATAACTGGTACTTTTCCCTGAACGATCTACACAGGTCAGAGTTTAGTAGAAAAGAAGGTAAAGATTGAGGTCAGTCAGACAGAAAGCAAGCAGCGTGGCTTCTACTTAGAAAAAAGACAACAATGCACTCTAAAGAAACAATGTGCTCTAACTCAGCGCTACACATTAAAAAGATTTTCACAAACATTATTGGAGACATTTGCCACTTCAACTGAACTTCAGTTACGAGGCAGACAGCTAACCCAACCAGATGTCAACACTGATGAGTAAGACACAATTAATTTTTATTTTTACATATAAACATAACTGGGGGGAATGGGATACTCAGAAGCTAACAGCCTCAGAGCAGCATCACACTTAAGGGCCCGTTTCCACTAGACGCGTTGCAATGTGGAAACTGCTCCGCATCGCAACGCAAGGGAACTGCAACCAATTCACGTCACTGGAGTAGTTTCCATTGACGCGGATTTACCTATGTGATCCGGCGCGATGCGACGCGGGGGAATTTATGGATAGCATGCTGCAGTCTTCCTCAGCACGCATCCGAGTCCTCACAGCCGCAGGGGAAGCAGGAAATTTGGGCAACTGAGGCTAATGGACTATTTGGGCACCGCCATAGGAGCTAATGTAAATATTGGATGTTTGGCTAAAAAAGAAATTTGGGGCCCCGATAAATATCGTTTTGTAAAATAGAATGTTATAGATTTTGTAATTTTTATCATTTGGAAAACATTAGAATGGTGTAGTTTTTGACATTTTTATCCTTCTGAAAATTAGAATGGTTGAAAAATGTTTTCTTTTTTTAAATAACGTTTTGAAATTCATGGTTTTAAAAATTATAAGGTTGGGAAGGGGGATTTTAAAGTTAGGCCTCAGGAAGGGGGGTCTTAGGGATAGTTGTCAGGAATGGGTGTTTTAGGGTTACATGTCAGGAAGAGGGGTCTTAGAGATAGGTTTCAGGAAGGGGGGTTAGGGTTAGGCGTCAGGAAGGGGGGGTCTTAGGGATAGGTGTCAGGAAGGGAGGTTTTAGGGTTATGCATCAAGAAGGTGGTTTTACGGCTAGGCATGGGGGGGGGGGGTTCTGTGTGAGAGTAGGGTCAGGTTTAGTTGTAATAAAATATCGGTAGCATTTACCAATGCTTTACTATTGTCATTACCACAGTACATTTTTTTGTTTTCATTTGGCGCCCAATTCATAACAGTATGTATCGTTTAGACTTATATTGGCTTCACCAGGTGCCCATTTTTCCTTGTGCCTCTATTTCATGCATGCACTTTAAGGTTTAAAGGACAACTGTAATGAGAGAGATATGGAGGCTGCCATATTTATTTCCTTTTAAACAACACCAGTTGCCTGGCAGCCCTGCCAGACAAGATTAGCCACATGCTTGTTTCTGGTGTAATGCAAATACTACTGGAGCAAAAAAGATCAGCAGAGCTGCCAAGCAACTGGTACTAGTTAAAAATAAATAAATATAACAGCCTCCATATACCTCTGATGATTCATAAAACTCATCACATGAACTACCATATCTCATCTTAGGGTATATTCACAAAAGAATGCTAACATTTCTGTGCTCAGAATATATCACGTATCACGCAAATTATGTTACTTGCTTAATGCGTGTTATGCAATTAGCATAATGCATGTTGTACAAGCAATGCATTAGTTGTATACAATGCATTGACTCAAATTGTGTGATCAACATTATGTAATTTGCAAAAGGTCTATTAAAATGTTAACTTTTTGCTACCCCTTATCTTAGCTCATGATTTATCTCCGCTTAACTATTTTAATTAATGCGTTATAAGCTAAACTCATGATTTATCTATCCTTATCTGTGTTAACTCATAATTTATTCCTCCTTGGGTATATTCACATACCTCTGGTAGAACTGCTGTGCGCAGGTAGCGCACACTAATTTTACTGGTCCACGTGAAAGTTATGTTGCGAACACTCCGCAACTACTGCAACTCACATGCATATGGTGCTAGTATAACATGCGTTACCTTGGTAACATGGGTTGCACTATTTGCGCAATGTGAGGTATGTAACTTGTGTAAGTACCATCAGTTTTACTGGAAGTACATGAATATACCTTCTCATCTGTCTTAAGGTAGCCATGCACTGGTCGATGTATGGGTAGATCAACCATGAGATAGATCCCTCTCTGTTTAAATCTGATCAGAAAAAGATCTGCTGCCTGGCCATACACTGCACCCACTTCAGCATGAAATCTATCAGAAACCGGTCTAGCCCCTCCGCCGCCTGCCTGGCCACCCACCCAAGAGAAAAAGTGACCCCCCGGTGTCCATGCTCAGTTAAGTCTCACTCTTCTAGAATACACTGTACAAGGGCATGGGGGGGGGGGGCACTTTTACCCTTGGGGGTAAACCGTCCCGGGGACCATCTGTCCTTGTGATATCAAACGCCATTACCGCCACGCACCCGATCAAGCACTTGCGACTGAGATTTACCAGCATGTGCGATCAATCTTTTCAACTGATTTTGAGTGGAAATTGAGCATAAGTTTGATTGATCGTCCATGTTGTGGCATCAATTCTTTTACAATTTGATAACGTTATCAAATCAGCCACAATATTGGTTAGTGTATGGCTACCTTAAACCTATCTCTCCTTATCTCTCTCAAAGGATGATTTATCTCTTGTTATCTGTATTAATTCATGAATTATTTCTCCTTAAAGTCAAGGTAAAAATACAGCTAGCTCTCTTGGGTTGATGCCAAGAGTCAGGTTCAATCTCTGGCCAGAGTACGATCTGCATGGAGATTGTAACGTATTGGAAGGTAAATATGCTATTGTGTGAAATTGGCCCGAAACTTTAGGAATTTTAGCCTGCGTACGTATTATAACATTGCCGGTGAGCTGGGCGCAGGGTCAGCCGAATGACTCCTCGCCCTGCTGCCGCTCAAATTCCTGGTAGCGTAAGTACTATTCCCCCTTGGAGCCATAACAGCTCGGAGGGGGAAGTAATTCAAAGTTCAGTGATCAGAATCCCAAATTACACTTGTGCGGGGCAAGCACTATAGCATAAGTGCTGGCGCCCACCTTCAGTGCTCGGGGCTTAGCACCAAAACGACCTGTTCCGTTTAGCCTATGCTGGGGACAATACAATGTGAGCTCCTTTAACCTCCTTAGCGGTAACTCCAGATTAAGCAGAGTTAGAAATCCACAGCTCAGAGCGGTAACCCTGAGTCTGACTTGTGGTGACCGCTGCAAAGTTAATGCAGAGTCTAGCTTGCAGCGGGCATTTCAACTCACCTCCCCGGGGAATCAGATGCCAGCAGCCATTCTACTTCCTGCCCTCGGAGACTCTGGATCCCTCTGGTAAGTTCGCCGGCTGTTGTCATGACGACAGCCGGCGATCTCACTATAGGGGTACAGCGCCACCAGGAGAATGAGGGAGAACTGCGGCGCTGAATCCCAGGGAGGTAAGTGCATTTCCAGTGGCATGATTGCTTTGCGGTTTCAGGGTCTAAAAGCATACAAAAAATTGCACTGCTTTGAGACCCTAAAATGTGGAAAGAATTATACCACAAGGGGAGATTAATGGACCGGTAGTGAAATTAACTACTCTGGGTATCGTGCATATTTCTGTGGAAGATGCCCACAGTATACAAAAGCAACATAATAAGAATAACAGCCTTGGCACTTTCCATATCCTTCTCACTTGTGGTTTCTTTTAATTCACAAGATGTCAAAATCTGCCCAGAATAGAGAAGTCTCCTCAACAATCTGAAGATTATTTTCAGTTCTAACAAACGGAGGTCCTCGCAGTGATTTTCCTTTTGGAATATCCTCTCTTAGTCTTTATGATAAGGAACATAAATTCCGCCCCGTTCTAGTGGAACACAATGCTCCATCATCTGTCATATCTCAAACATCAAACAGAGTTGTAGCGCGCAGCATCGACACTCAACTTCCATCAATATTCTTTTTTACTTTTTTCTTGTAATAATTTGTATTAGTGGCTTTGCGTTGTCTGGAGGGTAGGTTTGTATTTGAATATCTTCCAGCTACTTACTGCATCTTGTTCTACACTTTTACTGGGGCTTTCAAAGCCTTCTTCAAAGATGTCGTCTGGGATGGGATCGCTGGTGTGAGACGCTGAGGACTTTGATGGCGAGCTTTGCCTTGGAGCTGGCGTGGGCGCTAGGAAGACATGACATTGGAAAAAAAGTTAAAAGACACCATGATAAATAATAACATGTGCTAGCTACCGAAATGTGGCTTTAAAGTATCTTCACAGGGGATATAGGACACCTCAAATCCAGGCAAAATGTTCTCAAACAGCATCTACGTGCCTGGAGTATAAACTAGAAGAGAAAGACGTATTTCACTGCTCATGGTCATGTGCAGGCATTTATAAACTAAAAAAAAGAACTACACATCTATTTTCATAGCCCATTCAGGAGACAAGCAGTGGCAGCTTCCCTAGGTGGGCTAAAAAAAAAAAGTAGGTTACCTGATCCGTGGGGCTGAGCGGATCAGGTAGCCTCAAAAACGCCGCTCCTGTGGGTTTCACTGGCCCACTTTCACTTTCGTGACCTATAGAGATTTTTTCTCTCATCCAGCGTGCAGGGAGGCGGGGGAGTGGAAGGGGGCATGGCCAGGGAAAGAGAGCTGCCCAATGGCAGCTCTGGAAACCCTGTAAGAATGTATGTTTACCTCCAAGATAGCGACTAATATTGTCACTAATCTCGGGGGGTGGGGAGAGGGGGGGGGCATAGCGCGGCGGTGGAGGCAGAGAGTGGTGGTGTCGGGACACAGAGGCATGTTATGAGGCAGAGAACAAGCCCCTGTGTCCCATCTGCCCACCTCGGGTTCTCTTTAATATGTCATACATACTACCTCCAGTCATACGTGTCAGCTCAGTGCTGTTCATTAAAGAGAACCCAAGGCGTAATAATTGTCAAAAAGTAAATAGTTACCCAAGGAGAGGGAAGCCTCTGGTTCCTCCAGAGGCTTTCCACGCAGTCCTCCGCCACTCCCCGGGACAGTCTTTAAAGGGAACCTGAACTGAGAAGGACATGCATTTTTCTTTTTAAAATAATACCAGTTGCCTGACTCTAGGACTGGTGTCCGTGTGCGCTTCAGATGCTCCTGAGCTCCTGATGAGTCAATTGTGATGAAACATGTCGGACAGAGCTTAGGTACGGAACTGAGAGCGAGACTAGCAAGTAAGTGTGGGAAATCCGAGAGCATCCCGATCTGCGGTGGTGGCTTAAAGAGAGTCTGAAGCGAGAATAAATATCGCTTCAGACCTCATAGTTAGCAGGGGCATGTGTGCCCCTGCTAAAACGCCACTATCCCGCGGCTTAACGGGGGTCAGCGGGGGAGCGCTTCCTGGTTGGGGCAGGGCTAAGCACCGCAGCCCTGCCCCACGCGCGTCTGTCAGACGCGTATCTCTGCCTCTCCCCCGCCCCTCTCAGTCTTCCTTCACTGAGAGGGGCGGGGGAGAGGCGGCGAAGCGCGTCTGATAGACGTGACTGGAGGCAGGGCTGCAGCCGTTAGCCCTATCTCCAGGAAGAAGATAATTTACGACCAACTTGCGACCAAGTCTTGAGGGGGTGGGTTTGGGGGTGAAGGGACCCCCGTTTAGCCACGGGATAGCGGCGTTTTAGCAGGTGCACACGTGCCCCTGCTAACTATGAGCTCTGAAGCAAGATTTATTCTCGCTTCAGAGTCTCTTTAAGCATGCATGGACACCAGTGATAGCAGCAGAGGGGATAAAAAGTGGCAGCCAGAGCCCAACTTGATGGGGGAGAGCCTGTGTTAAAACTCTGTGCCCTACATTTGAGTCTACATATTGTGAGTGCAATCGCTTTTTAGAAACCAATACATTTTTACAGTTTTACACTATGAAAGGCTTTTTTCCTCTGAGGTAATATTATATGGCGAATGGATATGTGCATATGAAGAAAGAAGAGCAACCCAGGCAGGTGACAGTTCGTGGAGGTGGGGGCCAGCCCCTAAGTGTCCTGACGCGCAACTAGACCTACATTTGGGTCTTGCTGGTGAGTCTGTTACCATATGGTGTGGTGGTGGATATATTCAGAGAATTACAGATGCCAAGACGTTACCAAGTGTTAATTCCTAAGAGAATTGAATGAACTAGGACTTATTCATAAACTGAAATTGTTGCCTATTTGTCTATATGGTTGTGAATGTGCTACCTTCTCCGATTACTGTTTAAGTTGTATGTAGAAGGAGCAGCTCCAATCAGGACACTTGTGCTTTTATATATGTTCTATGGATGTGGCGCTTGTCTCTACTTGGATAGTCCAGATGTAGTTCTAGTCCGGTATGAATATTCCACATCCCCATTCTTTCCATTATGTCAGCGGCTATGTAAAATAATTCCATTAAAAATAGTGAGTTAACTCACTATAATAATTTGATGCCTCTTTCAGCAGATGGTGTCATAGGCAACTGCCTAGTTTGCCTAGGCTTAAAAATGGCTCTATTTGTTTTCCAGACAGTTTTGCGCCAACTGTTTCATTGGATGTACGTACAATCTTTAACTGCCTTTGAACTTTTTAATTATAAAGTTGGTATAAACATTTGATACCTCTTCCAGCAGATGGTGCCTTAGGCAACTGCCTAGTTTGCCTAGGCTTAAAAACGTCTCTAAGGCCAGAAACCCACTAGGAGCGATTTCTAATCGCTAGCGATTTGAAAAAGCTCTTGCTAATGCAATGCTATGGGGGATTTTTAAAAAAAAACCCATCGCTCAAGTGGGATCACACCCATAGCATTACATTAGCAAGAGCTCTCAAATTGCAAAACGCTCAGAAAATCGCTCCTAGTGGGTTTCTGGCTCTTACTCTGTTTTTCCAGCCAGTTTTGTGCCACCTCTTTCATTGGATGTATGTAAAATCTCAAACCGTGTTTGAACTTTTTAATTATAAATCTTTCACAGCCACAGACATCCTGCCAAAGTGCATATAAGCCTACAGCATTATTTATTAATTTTTTTGTGTAAATAGAAAGTGATTTGTCCATTTATATATAAATAGTGCTTAGCTGGTTTAATTAAAGCGGAATATAGCCCTGCATTTCAACTTTGCTCTAAAACATTATTTACAGTATATTATATGCAACCAGCATTTTTTTTTTTTACTAGACCAGCATTGGAAGGGTTACACAGTGCTTTAAAGTTCCTGGAGATTTCTGCAGACGCATCCGAAGCTGACATAGATACATTTTGTTTACATAAATGTATCTAAGTGTTGAATGTGACTCATCTCTCTGACTGAGAAGGAGTTGGAGGACAGCCAAAGAGTGTGTAACATTTCTCAATAGATACATATAACTAAATAGAATGTAACAATCTGAACTTCTGCATATCTCTCCACGGAACTTTAAACCTCTGTGTTTAACCCTTCCAATGGTTTTTGCATATAATATGCTGTAAATAATGTTTTAGAGCAAAGTTGAAATGCAGGGTTATATTCCGCTTTAAAGGCCAAAGGAGAAAAAAAAATATTTACAGCTTGCTCCGAAAATGCAATAGAAAATGACTTTGAGAAGGCGTTGTGTTTTTGGAGGGCACAGCGAAGTGGTGATGAAGAAAAAAAAATAATTTGCTGGCGAATAGATAAAAGAACACAGGCTGTTATGAAATCCATATTTCATTGTGTATTACAGATATTGCTGCCAGAAGTTTAACAGACTCCATCAAATTCCTCTTGGAGTCAGTGGTTTGAGACTAATAATTTTCCCGGGCCGCCTGTTTGCTGTCTGAACCTGTTGAGAAGCATTTTTCAAAGGAGAAACATGCATTCATCATGCAGCGACGGATGAAATATTTAAGCATGGCCTTTTTATTAGTCGCTGTGTATATAGATTCAAGTGCGGAAGGTTTACGCAGGGCTTCGGCAGGAGGGCCCTAGATCTTCACAAGTAAACACTTATCTAGCAGGAGTTATTAATGGTGGACTTAATGAAAGAGGACACTGCGTGGGTTCAGGAAAGAGCTACCAAGCATGGGCATTAGAGTCCAGGCCTTGGCATGATTCACAGAACGGTAAACATATCATACTCATCACATGGTGACAAATGCCACCTTTCATGTTATCTTTTCCGATTTCTTTATTCTTCTCCACTGTGACATTGATTGGTTTCCCAAAATGACTTACAAAAATGTTGACAACTAAAAGGCTTAAAGTGAACCAGACACGAAGCACCCTTATGTATTTTACCATATACTGTATATCAGTGGGAACATTAGAGAAAACACCTACCCTGCTCTCTGTTTTATCCTTCATTGCTTAGCCTTTTACCAGCCCTGATAAAATCCCCGACTGAGCATTCACTCTGGCTTTGCTCAGGAATCATTAAAGCGGAGTCATTATAGCAGAGCCAGAAGGGGGCAGGCTTGGGCTCGAAAAGACATCAGAAAACACAGACTCCGCTATAATGATTCCTGAGCAAAGCCAGACTAAATGCTCAGTGGCGGATTGTATCAGGGCTGCGAACAAGCAGGCTGAGCAGTAAAGGATGAAACAGAGAGCAGGGTAGGTGTTTTCTCTAATGTTCCCACAGATATATACGGTAAAATACATGAGGGTGCTTCATCTCTGGTTCACTTTAAAGGACCACTATTGTGAACATAATAACATTAAAAAGACATACAAATAAGAAGTACATTTGTTCCAGAGTAAAATGAGCCATAAATAAATTTTCTCCTATGTTGCTGTCACTTACAGTAGGTAGTAGAAATCTGACAGAACCAAAAGGTTCTGAACTAGCCCATCGCCTCATTGGGGAGGTTTCTCAGGGTTTTCTTTATTTTCAAAAGCATTTAGTGAATGGTCAACTGCCCAAAAAAGTGTGCAACGAGCAGGGAGACTGGCCATCATATTTGTATAAAGAATAAAGGTCATGTTGAGAATCCCCCATGAAGAGATGGACTAGCCCAAAACCTGTCAGTTCTGTCAGATTTCTACTACCTACTGTAAGGCCGGATCCACACTGTAAGCGCTTTTGTGAGCACTTGCGTTTGATTAGCGTTCCCATTCATTACTCTGGAAGAAACATACTTCTTATTTGGATGTGTTTAAATGTATTGTAAATTGTACAATATTTTACAATAGTGGTCCTTTAATGTAAGGGGCACTTGTGCAACTCATAGATTGATAGATGTCTCTGCCATGTTCAGATATTACTCTTGAGAAGCCTATAGCCATGCACCAGCTTGCAGCTTTAATTAGCCTAATAAACCAAAATCTTAAGTAACTTCATCAGCAGACCTTTTTGTGTTCTATCTAGAAGATGTATCAAAACTAGAAGCAAATAACTCCATTGTGACACTGACTGGTTTCCCAAAAGTGTTGTCAACTCAAAGGCTAAAGGTGGCCATACCAGATCAACCATTAGATAGATCCCTCTCTGATTGAATCTGATCAGAGAGGTATATATTGCCTGTCCACACACTGCAGACAGCTTTCCAATAGTTTCAGCATGAAATCTACCCTTTCCCCCCATGCCTGTATGTAGTGTTAAGAGGCTCATCTCTCCACCAACGCAAACAAATCCCAGCCTCCTCTGGTGTCAATGTGAGCACCTGTGCTATGTGACAACGGGGCATGTAGTGATGTAGCTACAAGGGCCTGTGTCAGGTGGTACAGGGGCTCACACTGACGCTTCACAACGGAAGCCAGGATTCGTGGCAGCCTGACAAGTGAGGCTTCAACACTGCACATGGGCAAAAAGGGGCACATATACACTTGGGGGGAGAGGTCACCAGCTGAGGGGTCTGTTGGTCCTCAGGAATCCAAACACTGTTACCGCCGCGCACCCGATTCAGCCCTAGCGACTGAAATTTCCCAGTGCGCTCAATTCATCCTTCAGACCAATTTCATCTGGGAATAAATTGAAACATCAACTGAGGGGCCATGTTGTGGCAATGATTCTCCTCCATTCTGATAAAATCAAAAGGTCAATGAGACCACAAAATTGAGCAATGTATGGGCACCCTTAAAGCGGAATATAACCCTGCATTTCAACTTTGCTCTAAAACATTATTTACAGTATATTATATGCAACCAGCATTTTTTTTTTACTAGACCAGCATTGGAAGGGTTACACACAGCTTTAAAGTTCCTGGAGATTTCTGCAGACGCATCCAAAGCTGACATAGATACATTTTGTTTACATAAATGTATCTAAGTGTTGAATGTGACTCACTGTCTCTGACTGAGAAGGAGCTGGAGGACAGCCAAAGTGTGTAACATTTCTCAATAGATACATATAACTAAATAGAATGTAACAATCTGAACTTCTGCATATCTCTCCCGAAACCTTAAACCTCTGTGTTTAACCCTTCCAATGCTGGTCTAGTAAAAAAAAAATGCTTTTTGCATATAATATGCTGTAAATAATGTTTTAGAGCAAAGTTGAAATGCAGGGTTATATTCCGCTTTAATATTAGGGGCACTTGTGCACCTGATAGATTGACAGACGTTTCTGCAATGTTCACATTACTATTGAGAAGCCTATAGCCATGCACTAACTTGCAAGCTTTAGTTAGCCCCCCCCCCCCCAAAAAAAAAACAAAAAACTAAAGTAACCATCTGTGAACCTTTTTGTGTTTTAGAACATGTCACAACAAGCAAAAACTGCAATAAACAAATTATCTCTACGTATAAATATCTACCTAAGTGCTTCACCTCCCGTGAACAGCAGAAGCCTTCTGTGCTAGTGACAAAGTGGTCTTTCACTATTCTATGGTAAAACTGCTGTGCTCTGATACATACACAACTAGCATATCGCGCTATGTGCGATCAGAACAATCCGTGTTACATGGGTAATGCCTGCATTGCTATGGTAGCGCGCATTATGCAAGTGATGTGTGTTACCATAGCAATACAATAGTTACTTATGTACCGCAGGTTGCGCTAATTGCACAACGCATGCTACTGTAGTGGTGTAAGTAGCAGTAAAACTGATGTAGTTTTGTGCAGTTTTAGGCTCGGTTCACATTAGCTTTTGCCAACGAAACCGGCCATACGGTTCCATGGTCCGTTCCACTGAATGGACAAAAAAAATGCAGCAAGACCCAATTTTTCAAACCATTTTGCTCAGCGGAACGGAAACGGAAGGTTTTGCAGCACGATAGGAACCTATGAAAAATGGACGTTTTACAGCACAAAAAAACGGACCGTTTTGTAGGATCCAGATGGCCGGATCCGTACGGCCGGCTCTGCAAAAAAACGCAGATGTAAACCGGGCCTTACTGTAGGATGGTGAATCGACCCAAAAATGTTTTCAGGAAAGACAAAAAGGAGCTCAGCTGCATCAACCTTTGTTTTCTATTTAGATTTGCCATGGCCTGGAGGTACGGTCATTCAGACAAAAAAACAAGGATTTGTAATGAGCCAGTATCCACCAGGTCACAATGGGCTTAATAAATCCCAATCATGACTATTGCGGATATTTATTAGTTAAAACTGCCACGCTCTGCCTACTTATGGCAATTCTACCAGTACTGAAGCCAGTAGCAGAGCACGCGTTGCACAATTAGCATAATACCCAAGCAACGTGTGCATTAACCTTGTTGCACTAACTGCTCAAATTGCTACACGTAACTGGTGTCAGGACCAGAAAAAATGTAATGTGCTTTTGCAAATATGCCCATATGTTTCTATGTTAGATGGAAGCTGGTGATTTGTTTCTCCATAATGGGTATAGGCTCATGGGGAGTCTACAGATGAGATCCTTCCACCAGAGACCCAAGCCGGTACCCCAACTGTGGACCTCCTCTACTCTTTTTTTCAAATCTTTGTTAAATTAATATGAAACTCTAAGATATAAAGCATGCTGGATGCCTAAGATGGTTGGGAGAAGACATAAAAGCATGGCAAGAAATGTAGGCTGTAAGTTGTGTGAATACTATGGACTGGAAGGGGAATTGTATGGCATAGATGATATGATTGAATGGGAATTGTATGGCATGGATGAATAGTTTGAATGGAAGTGTATAAGTGACTAAAAGGGTCGGGGGGGGGGGGGGGGTTATGGGGTAAGAGGGAGCAGCCTAGTAAAGAAAAAAAAAAAGAAAAAAATACTATGGACTAGCACCTCTGGCTGCACAGTTGGCCTCTCCATCACAAGGGCTTGTATACTGATTGTATTTTTAACTTGAGGCACTTTTCTGGTTTGACCAGCTCACTTCAACAAACAATAAGATACTTACGTGAGTTAGTTGACGGTGAGGTGGATGTCATTGGCGTCAAGTTTAACTGTGAGATATCAAAGTCATCACAGTCATCTGTGTCTTGCGCCAGCCCAACTTTGTCAAAGTAACTTGAGAAGGCATCTGAGGTACATGAGAGGACAGGCTGGTCCGGCTGTCTGGATGGCACTGGAGGGGCGTTCACCATCTGGAAATCCTTGAACATCTCCTTGGTTACTTTCTCATCAGGCCGCAGTGGACTTGACCGCATGGAGTCACTTGAAGGTGGGACAGTGGCGACTGGAGCGGTACTACCTTGAAACATGGCTGCTTGGAAAGGCAATACAGTCTGAGTTGGCATGAAGGCAGTGGGTGGAAACTGGCCAGGCAGAGTAGGCCATGGTTGTTGCTGAGTAGTAGGGTAAAGGCCCGGCTGGGCCCATGTTATTGTCTGGTTTCCCTGCATAACCTGAGCAACAGGAGGCTGGCCACTCAAGACCATCTGTGGCTGTATCAATGGTTGTTGTCCCCAAAACGACGGCTGGACTGCACCCATTGCAACATAGCCTGTTGGATAAAGAGAAATAAAAAGCAATCAGGAAATTACGTGTTTCAAGAGCCAGCAAATTTTGTATTAATAATAAAAGCTTTCAAAATGGAATTGGAGCCAAAAATGTTTATGGAGGAATAGCTACATGAAGCATCTGGGTTTCTCAGAAAGCAGTAAATACGCTTACTTAGCATTATAGGAAGATTTATAATCGATCAGAATTTACTGCAACATCCCTGTTATAGCGTTTGACTCAACTTGGGCAGTGTCCTCGGGAACCAGAAATGATAGAACCTCATCATTTAAAGGTAAGAGAGAAGAAAATCTGACTATGGTTCTAAGGTAAAACATTTTTTTATTTCATATTTAAACAGCACTGACATCAGCACTTTACAGAGCACATACTGTGGTCACTAACTTTCCTTCAGAGGGACTCAAAATCTAATACATATCTTAGTCATATGTAAAGCGCAGATGTCAAACTTAGTCCTCGACGGCCATATCCATTTCAGTGGACTGAGAAATGGAGAAATGTGTTCTAATTGATGGACTACACCTTTTCTGATTCAGTCCCATCAATTAATTTCACTGAGCCAAAAATGTGTGAGGACCTCGGCCCTTCAGGACTGGAGTTTGACATTCCTGGCAGTGGCCAAAAACCATATTTGGGGAAGCCAATTAACTTATCTATGTTTTTTGGGATGTAGGAGGAACCTGGAGTTCCCAGATGATGGCCTGAGGAGGAGGGGTTCTGTCACTATGCTGAAGGCCTGGAGAAAAAGAACTGGGGTGTGCAGTGTCACTTTATTGATGGGAGTATGATACAATGGAGGAGGGGATTGATGCCACTCTTGAAGTGCCTGTAGAAGGATGTGATTGCTGCCACTACAGTTGGGGTAGGGTATAGGCGGACATCTCAGGGGGTTCGGTGGTGGTGTTGCTGTTACTATATAGGGGGTATAAGGAAGGGGGTGCATTGCTACTGGTGGAAGCAGATGCATTGTGTAAGTAAGGCAAGTAATAAGCAAATTAGGGATCAGAAATAAAGGCTCTAAAAGAATTTAGTATCTAGGCCACCCTGACCAAGTGTCTGAAGCTGTACAGGTGGAATATATTCACTGATGCATCCTAAACTAGACCAGCCAAACCTCAGCGACAGTTTATGTAACCACATGTTTCAAGTGCTTGTAAAGTGAGATTTCACGCTAGCCACAGATGTTGAATGTGAAGTTACAATTAAGCTGTCAAATCTCTAAGCTCTTCTCACCCCCACCTTTCCAAAAAAAAATAAAAAATAATAATAACATTAAACCAACACTAACAGACTACAGTAATAGAATTGTGAGACTACATGGTAGCCACAAGGATTCTAGCAGCTATATTTCCTGCTGGACAGCTAGGACCGGATTTAGCACTAGACATACTAGGTATGAGCCTAGGAATGCCAGTATGTTAATTGGTGACTGCCATCGGTTTGCAAACCAATGGTCACCATCCTTGAGCCACACTGAAATCACCATCCCTGGAGCATAGAGACTTGAATGGCAGTCCGATCCAGCTCTCTAGGCTACGTGAATTGAGCTGGGCTGGTTACCACTGAGGAAGCATAGAAAGATAGATGGTCAACTGGCCAGGCTGGCAGTCAGAAAACAGGGGCAGCCAGCACCTTTGCCAGCAATGCAATTAAATACCATTAAGCTAAACAGATCATCTTAGCTTATAATCTTGCCACATGTCACCAGAAGGTTGAAATGACAGGATTCCCATAAATGTCAGGATTCCCATTCTGATAGACAGGTGTTGCTACTTTGGGATGTTGGAAGTTCAGCTTTAAGCCTCTTTTCCAAGGGCAGCAGAACTGCTCGTTTATCAGGCAGTTCAGCCCGCCGGCCAAATGCGCTATTACATGCAGCCCCATGAGGACCGATGGTTTGATCGGCGTCCTTCCCGGCCATTCCAGGATCACCTCCGGTATCTTCAACAGCGGCGGCTGTTTGCGCCTGTGCAGCCTGGCCGCATGTGCACCCCTGTCACGCTCCCACGGCTAGGATCATTCTGTGCCTGCATAGTAGTACTGCGCAGGTGCAGAATGCTCCAGGTCCCAGGAGCACGACGGGGGCGTGCAAACACAGAAGACCACGACTGACCCTGACTTTGAAAGATACCGGAGAAGATCCTGGATTAACTGAACGACCGGGGAAGACGGCGATGGAACCCACGCTCCTCATGGGGCTGGAGGAAGCCCTAGGTATAAATTGCCCCATATCATTCATCTCAAGAACACACTTCCAATTTTGATTGGCCAATTATTGGCAATTTTACTACTTCCATGTACTATGAGATCTTACTTGCACAAAATGTTCCCAGTATTCAAGATCTGTTGGCCCTCATTCTACATGGAGGTGGTAAAATCGGCCAGTGGTTGGCCAATCAGAATCGGATGCGTGTACAAGGCTTTACAGTGAAGCTAACTACACACATGCAAGAATCGTCACCCATTGGGATCGAGAAACGATGCCTTGGATGACAATTCAGGAAACTGTACAGACACATCCCTAGCCTTGAGACTAGCGATGTTTTCTGTTGCTGTAGAGGGGGGCAGAGGGATAACAATTGGCAGATGACGGCGTGGCTTCAATCGGTCGGTGGAGGTTGAAAATAACTTTGCAATTGTTGATGCTCAGGCATCGGAAGTCGTTACAGGAAATCTTAAGCGTGAAAAAAATGAGTTTTATCTACCTGGGGCTTCTTGCAGCCCCCTGAAGTCAACCTGTGCCCAAGCCGTCCTTCTGAGTCCCTTTGGCCAGAAGAAGCGAGTGGTGAACCCCGCAAACCTGGCTGGCCACACGCCTCTTTACTGTTCTCCCGATGCTGGGAGCGAACTGCGCATGCGCATGGCTCTGGGCCGCACCCCCGGCCAGCTTCGCGGGGGTCGCTGCTGCTAACCAGAGGGACTCAAAAGGACGGCGTGACTCCAGGGGGCTGCAGGAAGCACCAGGTAAGGCTGGTTCAGAAGGATGGTTTGCCGACGTTTAACACAAAATTTGGGTGTTTGAAGGTTTCAGGATCAAGCGCTGTCCCATTCAAGTGAATGGGAGCATTCAGAACCGGCTTTTGCAGGCTTTCATGGAAGCATGGCGGTAGATCCCAGCATCGCGTCTCAACCCAAAAGCAACATGTTGCTTTGAGAGACGTTAAACAACGGCAAACTAGTGAAGAACCTTAAGGGCCCTTTTCCACCAGCGCAAAAACCACTTTTCCACCAGCCTGAATCGCAAAAACGCAAACCGCTAGCGATTTTACAATCGCTACGGTTTGCTTTTTAACATAGGAATCGCGGTAGGTCATTTCCACTACCGCGATTCGTTTTTGTCGGGAACGCGAACGCGCGGCGGAGCGATATTTGCCGCGATTTTGCTATGCAGTGCATAGCATAGCAAAATCGCGGCCGCGAACGTCGGGGAATCGCCGCTAATTCAGCGTGAACGCTAGCGATTGCTAGTGGAAAAGGGCCCTTACTGCTAGCTTTGAAGGCGTACCAAAAGCCTTCAAAAGCTAGTGTTTAAATGCCGGCGTTTGAACGCGGCGCCGAGCTAAAGCTCGGCAGACGTCCGCATGAACCAGCCCTAAGTTAAACTCTTTTTTTTTAACATTAAAATAACCCTTTTAGGACTCAACAGGATGGATCCTTAACGATGCCCCAGCAATATTGATTGATGGCTGCTGTACACACGATTGTCGGCTAAAACAGATTTTATCGGCCATTTCAGCTGATGGTTATTGCATGAGTGTACATTACTTAAGTGACACAATTGTGGACTCAGTAAAGTGCCACAAAGGTGTCAGTGCTATATATGAACATAGTAAACATAATAAACTAAAATATAGTAGAACCGATAGTAAAATAATTAAACATCTTCTGAATGTTTCCTAATTTGCCACAGATTGCTTAGCTAGTTCTACACATGCCAGTAATGCTAGCAATTCAATCTGGATGTATCTGTATTTATAATAGCCCGCTGTGTCTGGTGAACTCTGCATAGAACCTTCTCAGCAGTAGCCACTTTTCGAATTGTAAAAAATTAGCTCTGGGGTCATTTGTCCTCCTGTCCTTACCGCCAGCCCTGCCAGCCCACGGTCATTTATTACATCGCGTAGCGTAGGCTGAATGGCATTCTGGGTTGCCTTACGAATGGCTTTTATTTAATTTGTGCAGAGTCATAACCGTTATAATTGTCATATCACGGCACAACGTTTTTAAAAGCCCGATTTATTTCAACAATAATGGCCTCTTCCGTTCACACGTGTTTATTCCTCGACTTAAGGATGAAGCTGAATCATTATGCGCAAACACATTAGCTGTCAGATTTCAATTTTCCGAAGAACGATTTTCAGGGTCATCGCTCCAAACCGGCTCCTTAAAATTAAAATATGGCCTCCCCTTTATCAGCCAGGCCTGCATTAATCATGATCTTGTAAATCCTGACTTTAAACCTTCCCGTCCCGGAAGGGCAGACGCTGAACTACGCAGGGCCTCTGGGGATTAATTGTCTCCGTGGGATCTATGGATGGCTCAACATCTGAAGGGTTAATTTAAAAGTGACACACAGGTGATACCATCCATCATGTTTTAATGTGCTGATCAAGAAATCTATGCATATAGAACACCCAGCTCAGCCTCTGGGACCCTGTCTAGTTGTCTGAAGCTGTCATCATTATTATTTTATTATTATTATTTTGGTCCTTTAGCAGAGATGTCTGCCCTTTTCAGATATTTTTTAACATATTTTATTTAAAGGGATACTGTAGGGGGTCGGGGGAAAATGAGCTGAACGGACCATTAGAAGCCCCGGGTAAGTTCAGCTCATTTTCCCCCGACCCCCCTACAGTATCCCTTTAAAGAAAAAGTCAGCATCTTGTACAGAGCAACTGAAAATAACATCATGAATAAACGTGCTTATTTCTTAAAGGGACTCCGAGCACCTCTCATGGGCATGCCTTTAGGCTGCTTTCACAGTGGGACGTTGCAGGCGCACGTTAGAGCAGCCTGTAACGCAGCCCAACTCACAGTAATGAAAAATCAATGGGCTGTTCACAGTGCCCATGTTGCGTTACATGGTAACGCTGGACGTTCAAAGAAAGTGCAGCATGCTGTGCGTTATACGTGGTTTTAGCTGCGTTAGACTGTTTGCACATGCTCAGTAAGGGTAGAGTCCGCTATTGTTCCTAGCCACATGGCTGATTAATATTCACTGCACTGTAGTGTTGTCCAGATCATGAACAATTCGGATCTTTGATCCAGATCTTTTTTGTGAGTCGAACCATCCGGATCATCACAATGAAGGATTCGGTTCACAGTGGATGTCTGGAAGAAACAGGAACTGCAGCTTCTGTGCACAAGCACAATCTCCCTGCTGCATCTCTCCCTTCCCTATTAGCACCCTCAATGTGCCTTCATTTTCCTGCACCTCTCACTCTGCTGCACCCCTGCTTCCTGCTTCCCTAGTAAAATGATTCAAAGATTCGGTTCAAAGATCCGGATCTTTTCAATGTTCCAATTCGAATCATCTGAATCATTGAAAAGATTCGGACTTCCAAGGATAGCACCAAGAGCCTCATAACGCAGCTCAATGTGAGGTCCAACTTCAACACCACCATGCATTGCATTAGGGGCACGTTATGCGACCTTAACGTCCCCTAAAATGCAACGTCTTGGTGTGAAAGAGGCCTTAAGCCAGACGACTTACAACACAGTCGTGCTATGACCCCTCTGAAGGAGCCTCTTGCAATGGCCATGCGTATCTCTTCCTGCTTCATTCAGTGATGCACTTTTCTACCAGAGAAGACAGGGTTGACTCGGAAGTTATATCATAGCCAAGATGGCAGACGCGATTTTTAAACCATTGTAAATTGTCTTCATTGTATCTTTACTCCCCCCTGATTTACATTCTAAAATGTATCACTAGTGGCGACGTCTTTACTGCTGGCAGGTGCATCACTGCGGAATGTGTGGAGGATCTGTGTTCCTAAGCCAGCAGAAATAACACCCGTCTCCCAGAATGCTCTGTGAGGGAAATTCAGCATAGTAATTAGGGGTGAGCAAGAACGATTCAACGAAAAACGAAATAGTCTCAGAGCGTGTAAGTCAAGTGGGTGAGCGTGTGGCTGAAGTCTTTTAGGCTGTGTACGCAGGGTTTAAGGGGTTATCCCAATAGGTATAATAAGAGCAGCGTGGAACACATTGGAAGTGAGGCGGCGGCCTAGGTGAGTTAACCCTTGCATACACAGCCCCTCCCCACCCCTCCATGGCTGATTTCACTTTTCACGAAATTGTTCTAACACATCCCTGATAATAAACAGCCAATGCTAAGCACCAGTGGGAGGACGGGGCTTCATGCCAATATGCAGCAATATATTGATATAGGAAGCATTTCTGATGCTGGAACCAGGATAGTTATCATAAAAGTAAGTATCTGTAGATAGCATTGGAGGCTCACTGCCTCATCCGTTAACCGCTATGCCTCCTCCCCTAGTGTTACCACCCCACTACCCTCTAGATGGTTAGAGTGTAAGATTGTAAGCTGACAAGGGCCGGGACCATATGTGTTTCTTAAAGTGAAACCGAGGTGAGAGTTATATAGAGGCTGCCATATTTATTTCCTTTTAAGCAATACCAGTTGCCTGGCTGTTCTGCTGACCCTCTGCCTCTAATACTTTCGGCTATAGACCCAGGAACAAGCATGCAGCAAATCAGGTGTTTCTGACAATATCGTCAGATCTGACAAGATTTGTTGCATGCTTGTTTCTGGTGTACTTCAGACACTACTGCAGCCAAATAGATCAGCAGGGCTGCCAGGCAACTGGTATTGTTTATAAGGAAACAAATATGGCAGCTCCATATCACTCACCTCGGGTTCACTTTAAGGCCCGTACACATGTCTGACTGAAGCAGCGATAACGACTACCTAAGCTGATAGTTAGACGTGTGTACAGCGACCCCCTGGCTGCCAGCATACAAGCACTCTGCCCGGTGGATCAGCTCACCCCCAGGTCCTGATCCCGATGGGCTACATAAGTCAAGAGGTGTGTACACAACTTTATTACCATTATTGGTGTTATTTCAAACCACACATTATCTACAGTCATGGCTGAAATTGTATTTTTCACTACTTCCTATCTGCAGAAGAAGTGATAACAATTCTGGGACCAGAGGACAATAATAAAACTTTTACTGGCATTGGCTTTAGGTTAAAAGCACACTCCAGTGTTCTCCCCAGAATTTTTTTCCAGCCGGGTGGCATGAAAAAGTAGCCGGGTGGGGCTAGATGAGAAAATGCAGGGCCAGTGCTTCTGTGAGCAATTATGCTTACAGCATAGGAGGAGGTGAGCTGATGATAGCCGGGTGCTCACCAAAACTAGTCGGGTGGAGCACCCGGCTAAAAGAGCTTGGGGAGAACACTGCACTCTGGGCTTGATTCACTAAACCGTAATAACTCATATCATGGCTGTCTTCGCGCAATCGCAAATTTGCGCGCACAAGT
Organism: Hyperolius riggenbachi; assembly: GCF_040937935.1. Lineage (NCBI taxonomy): Eukaryota > Metazoa > Chordata > Amphibia > Anura > Hyperoliidae > Hyperolius > Hyperolius riggenbachi. Next base: position 61,325,781 of record NC_090651.1, read on the forward strand.
TTGCGATTGCACGCAAACACGAAAACACGCGCTAAACCACGATAACTCATATCACGGTTTTAGTGAATCAAGCCTTTGGTGCGGTGCCATTGTCCTGTGGTAGTAGAGACCACAGCAGGACAATCGCACTGCACCATTTCTTGGCAGATTGCGTCAACAGGATAATTTGCATAGCTCCGCCCCCTGCTCAGTGATGTGCTCCCTGATGGGCAAGAAGTACTTCACTGCATTTTGAATAATTAACAAATAAATCTAAATAGATACCGCTTGACAACGCACTGCAGAGTCTGCATCATCTACAGTACTTTGGCCACATTGCGATGCACCATGGGTACTGTGGCCAGTCTCATTGAAATTAATAGCCACTGCAACATGGGAGCACTTGGGGAGATTACCGCAAAGTGAATGGGCCTCTATGTTAATAATTACACATCAGTAATTTCTGTTATACTGCATGAGGCACGGATATGAAAACAAAGTGGAAATCGGATGCTTTTGTCATTGTTGATAGTGACTTCTACATGTCATTATGAGTCACACCACCATGACTTCATCCCGCTCTGTCACAGGCAAGCACCATGATGAAAACTTCAGAACAGCACTTGCCAAATTTGGAGCTTTTTGTAATTCCGCCTCTTTTGTCTACAGTAGTGAGTGTCAGCTTGCTACATACAGTATAGAGGGCCTCAAGTGAAGCCTCTGATATCACCAAGGGGCAGTTTTCCAGCTGCTCAACAATTGTCCTGACCTCGAAACCTGACTACAGCTAAGATGCTGCAACCCACAATAAGCTGCATTTCAATTATTTATTGGCTTTTCACCACCCCATACAAAGTTTTCACAGGAGTATTGCTGCCTGGTATGGAGATTATATATATTTTATAATGTTTTTAAACCGGATAAGGCATCAATCTCACATCTGTAGATTCTCTGCAAAGCCTGTTATATGATTGTACTGGCAGTGGCGTACCTAAGGAACTATCGGTCCAAGTGCAAGTTTTACAATTATGCAGCATGTGTCCCCCATTAGGTACATAGGTACAAGGGTACAAAGGTACCCCCCCCCCCCCCAGCACTCTATACATAACAACTGATACAGCGCACTAAAACCTGCCAAAGACAACACATTGTCAGAGGTGCAAGAAGGGGATGGGGAACAGTTTGTTAAGGATTACTACTATTCACAGCATCTATAGAGGTGATTATTACCAGCACAGGACCAATTAAGAGCTGGGCGGTAGTCAGGGCTGCTGTGCACATGTCAGATTATTGGCAGAGGTGGTCGTTGTTGGCTGCCTCAACCAACTTTAATCTAGTATGTGTACGGGCCTTAACGCAGCAAAGACAGGCATATTATCCCAGAGGAAAACACACACATATACCGGTAAGTATATAAATACTTGTTCTACTTACATAACATATGAATGGTACTGTCCACATTTTGATTTCAATGAATTTTATATAGTACACAAAAAGAAAACCATTTCAGGTATTTTCCATCTTTACTTCCTCTGACTGAATTCAACCAGATGTAATTTCCTCCCTGAGGGCCCATTCACACTAGAAGTGCTTTTCTGAGCGTTTTGCAATTGATTAGCGTTTTTTAAAATCACTCCCACTCACTTTCATTTTTTCTCTTAGAAACTGCACTGTCATATCTAGCTTGCTTTGTAAGCACATGTGAGCACAGCATAGATCACATTTCCGCAGCTTCATACTGAACAGCCCTCAGCCAATCAGTGAGAAGCAGGAATGTGGGAGGGGAGATAACAAGCTTCCCTCTCCTCGGCAATGTACCAAATAGAGCCAGGCTGATTGAGATAAGATTTATTACAGAAGAAACATTTATGATTATTTTGAAATGATTGCAGGGTCAGGTTTGAGACAGCATATTAAACACGGGGGAGTGGGTAAATAGAATTTGATTTTATGGCTGACAATCCCCCTTTAGACCAATATAGTGGGAGGCTGGTTAACCAAGCAGTATGTTTTGGTGATGTGGGTGGAAGCCAGGATGCTTGAAGGAAACCCAGGCAAGCAAGGGGAGGTAGTGAGACGCAGAAAGAGAGATGTTTGGGAAGAATAAACTAAAACAAATTTCAAAAACGATAGTTTTTTAAGTTGCTAATATGTTGAGACTTTTTTCTTAGCCTGTCAATGAGAAGTACCAATTTTACATCTATCATCACACATCATACTTCTCACACTGACCAAATGACCTCCTTCCCAGTCAGAGTGCCTCCTGGGAGCTGAGCTAATAGACGGCTTCCTCCTAATTGAGGAAAGCCCTAGAGGAGCTGTCAGTCTCAGCAGACCATACGCCTCGTTACATGTATACAGCTCACACAATTCTGTGTTCTACGTCTTTTTATAAAGCTCATTTATCTTTCATAAAGCTTTATTTTTGTACTTCTAGAAAAACAAAAAGGTGTGTAGAACTGCAAGCTGCTCCAAATGCTGACAACCCTTCAACAATAAACAAAATCATAAGCAATAGGCTTTGATCTTCTGGAGTGGAATATATATTATATAACCTATTTATAAAGACATCTATTTATATGGTGGGTGTTGAAAGAGTTTTTTTTTCTTTACACGCCGAACCGGGACAGTGACAACTTCTGGGATGTAACTGCAGTGCTGGACAGAAATAGTCTCAGCAGCACAGGGAGTAGGTCTGTCCAATAATATTGCACTGCCATCTCAGCAGGATAGGAAGCTACGGGAACCAGCCAGTCAGGTATTTTCAATATACTTACTGCAAGGAGCACAGATATTCAATGTGCAAAGTTTTGTGCATTGCAAAATAATGTAAATTTACTATCATACACATAAAAAAAATATTTGAAGACTGAACTAGGGTTTTAAGAGTCTGATATTGTTGGTTAAAACCCTCACTTTGGTTATATCAGACCGCAGCAAAAGTTGACTAATGGTGAAAGAATTTGCAGTATTGACATTTCAGTTGTGAGCTTGCCACAGGGCCGTTTCTTGGGCAGTGCGGAAAGGGCGACCGCCCTGGGCGCAGACCAGCAAGTAGAAGATAGGGGGCGCAGGCAGAAGGGCATAAACGCCAGGGAGTTGGTGACGTGCGGTGCAGCCAAATGGAAGAAGAAATATTACCACAGCGATCACCTTCCTTGACTCCTCCTGGGCTGCCTGCAGCGGACGTCAAGTCATCATCAAGTCACCACCGCGTGATGACACCTGATGTCCTGTAGCGGTACTGCAGGCTGTCAGTACGCGGCGCCCATGGAGGAGTCGGCTTTCCGGGCTCTCTTCGCCTGTTTTCCTGATCCCTCCTTTCTCTTGGATGAGCAGCTGGTCATTAGTAAGTAGGCAGATCTACTTGTGACCTGAGGCTGTGTGACTGTCCCTAAAGAGTAAGGGTTCGCGGGGAAGGGGACGCAATTTTTACACCCTCGCCCTGGGTGCAATTTAGCCTAGAAACTGCCCTGGCTTGCACCCACCATCCAGGGGAGTGAAGATTTATTTTACAAAGTTCTTAATACTAGTCCATGCATGCTACTGAAATTCTGCAATCACTAATGTACTAACGTTTCAAAAACCTTTAGGCTTCTTACACACTATGCCCATTGCTTGGCAATTGGCAACATCATTGCATCAAGTAATGGAATGATATTCCCTTGGGGCTATCACAATGATTACAGCACGTTTTGTCACGGTACCACACAGCATGCAGTGCATTTACAGGGCAACGGGCGCAATTACTGTAGCAGTGATGCATACTTTCATTATACTGTATGCCTCACTGTATGGTTACAACACAACACAACTGCGTTATGTCACTTTTTAGCTCGATTTAGCACAGTGTGAAAGAAGCCTGACTGTGTTCCGATATGAGCCAGGCAGGAGCTGCAATCTGTTGGCACCTAATAGCAGAAAACTATTTTACAAACACAGGCTGAACTGTATTTTCTGAAGCATCTACAGCCTGAGAGAAGTAAAGCTAAATTACGTTCACTGTCCATGGAAAAAATCTGTACTATAACAAAGGTTATAGCTGTCAGCCAGTAGAGGTCAGTATTGTTCCACTGAAGGATTCATCAGATCTGCTAAATCCAAGCCTTCTGCTCTCAATAAATGGCCATATCGTCACATTTTCATAACCGTATGGCCGTCCTGCTGCAGTGCTCACAGTAAACATCAACATCTCCTCACAAAACACACCAATAATATTCACATTGTTGATGTTTTTTAGTCTACTGATGGTTTGGTCAGTTGCATCAAAGGGGAATTCACTATTACCAAATGTTTTAGACCTGTTTTTAGACCTGGTCTAAACCATTTGGTAATTAGGTGGGTAAAGCAGGGAAAATGATCAAAAGATGCAATTCACAAACGAGTAGCTATGACATGACATCCTTCTCCTCTGATGAGCTTTCCTCTGCATACAATTAAACTCCTGCATAATTAATTCAAAAGGTTCCATCCTCATATCTAAAATACTTCACAGAATAAAGGTAGGTACACACGTCAGATAAAAGTCTTTGGAAAATGAAAGATCACAGACCAATTTTACCCCCTTTCATGTAGTATGAGAGCCATAATCTACACAGTCTATTCTATGGAGCTGAACTCCCCATCAGATAAAAATCTTTGCAAGATGCTGCGCACAAAGATGCTGTACACATGCAACAGATCAGTATCTGCAAAAGATCAGTTCCTGCCAAAGATCCATTCCTGCAAAATGCATTCATAGTCTATGATATCTGCAGATCTCATACACACCTTGTTTAACGGACAATTATCTGTAGACCAGATCCACCAGGTTGGATCTTCAGATCGGCAGATTATTGTCTGATCTGCAGATGAATGTCCATTAAACAAGGTGTGTATGAGGATCTGCAGATGTCATAGACTATGAATGCACTTTGCAGGAATGGATCTTTTGCAGGGATTGATCTTTTGCAGACACTGATCTGTTGCATGTGTACAGCATCTTTGTGTGCAGCATCTTGCAAAGATTTCCATCTGATGGGGAGTTCAGCTCCATAGAACAGACTGTGTAGGTATGGCTCTCATACTACATGAATGGTGGTAAGATTGGTCTGTGATCTTTCATTTTCCTAAGACTTTTATCTGACGTGTGTACGCACCTTTACTTTACCTACAGAAATCAGCTGGTCTAATCTCTGTCAGGAATCTTAGACCAGGTCTAAAAACAGGTCTAAAACATTACACCAAACCATCAGTAGACTAAAAACCATCTGTAGACTAGTCTAAACTGCTTAGTGAATTGAGGTAATTGTCCCTAATTGAAAATATGGTACAGTCAGACTTGGGCCACATACACACATCAGACCATAGTCTTTTGAAAATGAAAGATCACAGACCAATCTTACCACCCTTCATGTAGTATGAGAGCCATACGCTACACAGTCTTTTCTATGGAGCTGAACTCCACATCAGAAAAAAATCTTTGCAAGATGCTGCACACACAGAAGCTGTACAGACACAAAAGTTCAGTATCTGCAAAAGATCTGTTCCTGCCAAAAATCCATTCCTGCAAATTGCAATGATAGTCTATGAGATCTGCAGATCATCATACATACATGATTTAACTGACATTCATCTGCAGATCAGATCCACCAGGATGGATTTTCAGATCTGCAGATGATTGCTTGATCTGCAGATGAATGTCAGTTAAATCATGTGTGTATGACGATCTGCAGATCTCATAGACTATCATTGCAATTTGCAGGAATGGATTTTTGGCAGGAACAGATCTTTTGCAGATACTGAACTTTTGTGTCTGTACAGCATCTGTGTGTGCAGCATCTTGCAAAGATTTTTTTCTGATGTGGAGTTCAGCTCCATAGAAAAGACTGTGTAGAGTATGGCTCTCATACTGCATGAAGGGTGGTAAGATTGGTCTGTGATCTTTCATTTTCCAAAGACTATGGTCTGATGTGTGTATGTGGCCTAAGTGACATCATCATCAGGCAGTTTATCTGCGTGCTTCTGGGACCAGCTGTCACTTTTCCACCCATTGCCATGGGTCCAGGGACATAACTACAGGGGAGCAGCCCGCACGACTGCACTGCTAACCCTCCCCTCCCTCTGATATTCCAGTTCAGGTAATAAGAAGATCCAGATGGTCATCAACATTTAAATCCCTACACAGTTTGGGCCCTGGATACATGATGGACTTTCTGAGACTGCACCACACCCTCCCACAACCTCAGATCAGCAGGATCCATAAACTTGACCACTCCCAGAGTGCACCTCAAAACCTTTAGAGACACAGCTGTCATGCTGCCCCTACCCTTTGGAATTCCATCCTACACATTGAATGATGTTTTATTTTTTATTCTATTTATTTATTTATGGTTGAACTTCATGGACGAATGTCTTTTTTCAACCAAACTATGTAACCCAGTAAAGACAGCCCCATCCCTGGAGTTATTCGAATCCAGACTGAAAAGCCACCTGTTTATCCTGGCATTTTCAGACTTATTGGGCTTGATTCACAAAGCCGTGCTAACTGTTAGCACGCTGGTGAAAATCCCATTATCACACCTAAACTCAGTTTAGGCATGATAAAATAAACTCGCGTGTAAAGTTTTGCGCGTAAAGTTTTACGCGCGCAATGCCATAAAACCCTATGCAACGTTTTGCGCGCACCGGACTTTGCGCTCAAAACTTTGCACGTGAGTTTTTCCCTCAAAGCGATGCTAACCTACTTAGTGCAATGCTTATCACGCCCAAAAGTCTTTAGGTGTGCTAACTAGGTTAGCACCACTTTGTGAACCAAGCCCATAGAATTCTTCCTCTGTATCACAATTTACCAATCAACCAATTATTGGTCTGAGACATGTATAAGCGCATTGAGTTCTATAGGAGAGCGCTTTACAAATATCGGTTGTTGTAATCATGCTTTTTTTTATGAAGGTTGGGCCACCAGACTGTAAGGGGCACCAAGGAGAGGCTAGGGATAGGGAAGCGTTGTGAGCATCGAGGGAGCCTCATCAAACTTTTCCTGGGGGGTGGGGCTATGATTTGTAGCTACGATTCAAAAAAAGCTATTTCAATGTGAGCATCCTTAGAGGCAACTATCACAATACATCTTGGGGAGATGATGCAGGAAAAGGGGAGTTCTCAGCTGAAATTACATCAGCACATTACTGCCGTTCCTGGACAAGGGAGGGTGAATACAGCACCCCTGTAAAGATCAGTAGAATTTGTAGTTCTAGCCATATCATAGATACAGTACATCCTTATTATGTTAGAGTGTTTGTGTTTCGTAAAATGGCCACAAGGTGGCACGGAGCATTTTGCTGATGTGTATATTCAGCATTATGTGATTTTGTGCTGCTCTACTCTATTGTAGTTTCTAGATTGGTCTTCCCCCATGTCAGATTGCTGTTCTGTTATTCATGTGTCATACACAAATAAATGCCTTTCCTACAAGATTGCTGAGCTGAATGTTCCCCATACATCATCTTAAAGAGCCTATTCTGGGTAAAATAAACATTCTATAGATCCTTTATTTATTTTAGAAAAAGTTAAACTCACTACTTGAGACCTGTGTCTGCCGACATACGGTGCGTAGCCCCACCCCCTTGCACAGATATGCTATGGTGACACTCTCTATTTTATTGCCATGGCACTTCTCTGCAAGGGGGTGGGGCTACATGCTATAAGCCATCAGATACAGGGTTTAGACGTGGGAAATAATTATATATATATATAATAAATATATATATTTTTCTAAGAAGAGGATTCATAAAAAGCCAAGCGGCAGGGGCGTAACTAGAAATCACTGTGCCCCCCCTGCAAATCTTTGGATGCCCCCCCCCACACACATGGTGTACAGGAAACATATACAGAAAGCCGACAGAGGAGTGTGCCCCAGCTTCAGCTTATTACACTCACTCGGTCCATCTCTGATAGAGCAGAACTGGCTCTGCAGACTTTTTTTTAGCATCACTACTAGATGTAATGGTTAGGATGTAATGATAGTGTAATGGTTAAGGGCTCTGCCTCTGACACAGGAGACCTGGGTTCGAATCTCGGCTCTGCCTGTTCAGTAAGCCAGCACCTATTTAGTAGGAGACCTTGGGCAAGACTCCCTAACACTGCTACTGCCAATAGAGCGCGTCCTAGTGGCTGCAGCTTTGGCGCTTTGAGTCCGCCAGGAGAAAAGCGCAATACAAATGGTCTGTGTTTGTTACAGTACAGAGCACTTGGGGAGGGCTAGAGAGGTTGGGGGCAGGCGCTGTACACAAGATCCTGATGCACACTGAATAGGGACTGTCTACAAATCTTTGTCTGCAAAACTTTCTATGATTATTTATCAGTGGCAGAGCAGATGCAGTCATTAGAACAATTGTGCAGACAAGAGAAAACTTTTTCTCTCCGTGCCCTTAGTTGTCAGTGTCTCAGGACAGGGAAAATAAACTTCTCCACCCATGGGGCCCTTTGTGGCTTCTGGGGCCCCTGCGACTGCATCCCTTGCAGGGTCTATTGTTACGCCCCTGCCAAGCGGCTTGGCAGTAGAGATGGCCTGAACTGTTCGTATCGAACAGGCCATGGAGAATGACCTTGGGGTAATTTGCGCATTTGTCATATTACGCCTAACTGCACAGATGCTTTCCCAGCCGAGCATCCTTGATCACGCGCTTGCAGCTGGGAGTGCTCTGCGTTAGTTCATACACATGCGCAGAGCGCTCCCGGCTGCAGGCGCACAATCAAGGACACGTGAAAAGCGTCTGCGCAGTGAGGCGTAATATGACAAATGCGGAAATGAGCCTGAGGTCATTCCTCATGGCCTGTTCGCTGCTAACAGTTTGCCACATCAATAATTGGCAGCAGAAGCCAATTACTAAAGCAGCGGAGGAGGACGTCGGATATTGGAAGACACACAGGACAGGTGAGTAGAGCAGGAACGTAAGTGGCGACCAGCCTACTGAGAACGGACAGGACAGTCTAATTGCCAATGCCATTGTTTCTAATTGTATGTTTCCTATCGTTAATTAATAAAAACATCTGACATAAAATACAAGTATGTCACTGCTATTGTTTACATTAGAAAAATGAGCTATCTAAAGCTTGGTACACACATCCCATTTTGATTGGCCAATGTTACCACTTCCATGCAGTAGGAGAGCTTACATACACAATCTGTTCATGGTTTTCAAAGTCTGTTGCCCCTCATACTTCATGGAGGTGGCGAAATTGGTCAGTGATTGACCAATCATAATTGGATGTGTGTATGCACCTTAAGCCTCAAGCTTGGTACACACTTTCAATTATGATTGGGCAATCACTGACCTATTTTACCACCTCCATGTAATGTGAGGGTCACAGATATTGAATATTGTGAGTGGGTTGTGTCGGTAAACTCTCATAATACATGGAGGTAGTAAAATCGGTCAGTGATTGGTCAATTATAATTAAAAGTGCGTACCAGCCTACCAGGCTTTACTCCAGTATTTGCAGCTGCTGTCAGCACTTCTGCCAAGGCATCATAATGAGCACAGCTCAGCACCTCTGTTCAGTGACCTAGCAATAGGGATTGCAGAGGTTGCGACCAAACCGGGGCCCCTGGACCAGAGGTGCCCACTAGGGGCCCTACTTCATCCATCTTATTAGCTTTGCATTGGTGCTATTACACTGGTAATTGATACCTCTATATGTACAATGAATAGTAATCATTACTCTGATTACACCTCTCTGACACTGCAGCTGTCCTTGGTAGGTTTTGAGGCGCCATATCAAGGGGCCCCATGTAAAACCTGCACTAGGGCCCCAAGCTCCTTCATTATGCTACTGCCTCTGTTACTCTTGAATAAGCCCCGAGCAACATCTTACACTGAATATAGTGGGAGTGACATATTTTGCATTATTGATCAGGGGCCCATATGTATAAACACACTAACACTCTAACCTGTTTTGGGCTTTTAAACTGCATATAATTCAGCTACGGTTTCTGCGAAATGAAACCTTAACTTGCTGGGGATCCATTATGATTAAGGCTACAAGGTCTACCTGCTTAAACAAATCACATTATTTTATCCTTTTCATTGGCCAGCGGTGACGGATCAATAGCAGAGCGCCCATTGAAAGGTTACCCATAGATTTTCCTCCTTCCCTGAGAATGTGTCCATGGCTCGGGGCCCTGAGAGGCCTGATTTAGTGTTGTGGCTTATATGTCACATCTCCCCCACTGCCTTCTAGTCATGTCTAATTATAGCCACAGTCTAGTCTCTGCTGAACAGGCTGCTAGATGCAGGATACACTGCGATAAAAGGAATGACATATGCAGCTGCTCCTCTTCCTGGGGGTTGCTGATGAAATGAGGTTTCTATTTTTAATTCGTTGTACTTAAAAGGGAGGTCAAATTTTGAAAAGCGGTAAAAGTGAAATTTGCTTTATATTTCATTACAGTGAAGACTGCTGCCTTGTCTAGGAACTCCTCAGGTAGTCTACAATGGTCCGGGTCTTGTTAAATTCACAGCTGTTTTCAGATATAGGCAAGGGTGGGTAGTTGCCTAGGCCACCACTTGCTAGAGGAGGTGCCACAGAACTACTCTAAGTGCATCCTGCTTTATGGAATTATTATGGGAAACTGCTAGTTACACCACAGAAAAGAAAAAAAAGGGGGGGGGGGGATGAAAAAAAATGTAGGGGAGCAGAAAAAAGCAGGGCTGTGGAGTTGGAGTTGAGGAGTTGGAGTCAGAGCAATTTTGGGTACCTGGAGTCGGTAGTTTCGTAAACTGAGGAGTCAGAGTCAGATGATTTTTGCACCAAATCCACAGCCCTGGTAAGTATTAGACTAAGGAGTTGGAATCGAGGAGTCAGAGCCATTTTGGGGTACCTGGAGTCAGAGGTTCTATAAACTGCGGAGTCGGAGACTGAGTTGGATGATTTTTGTATTGACTCCACAGCCCTGGTAAGTATTAGACTAAGGAGTCGGAGCCATTTTTGGGTACCTGGAGTTGGAGGTTCTATTAGCTGCAGAGTCATAGACAGTGACCGATGATTTTTGTACCGACACCACAGCCCTGGAAAAAAGTTCTAATGTATCTATAGTTCTCTAAATAGGACTTTCCTGGAATCCAATAGCCTTATTTAAAGGTTAACATCTATCTTTCATCGGTTATACCGAGTTTTTCAACTCTAATGAGTTATCAGTGTGAGTATTATGCTACAGTTCCACTGCAGTCTAACTGCAATGAAAATGTAATTTTGATTTCTGGATTATTCACCCTGGGTGGGTAATTGCCAATTACACCCGCTGACCATTGCAGCTCTAACACAGAGCTTTACATTAAGGGTTCTTTCGGGTTCTGTGTTTGGACTTTTAAACTATACAAAGTACCTTAAAGCGGACCTGAACTCAGAACTTCCTCTCTGCTCAAAAAGAAAAGCAACAGCATAATAACTTTTAAAGAAAAACATCTCTTTGTTATAGCTGATACAAAATCCTTCAATGAAGTGTCTACTTCCTGCTTTCAGGGAAGCAGACATAGGGTTATCATCCTATGTTAGCAAATTAGCTGCTCTGCTGAGGCAGCCAGCTGACACAGCTGAGAGATCAAATTACAGTTGAGATAAGTCACAGATGAAGGGGAATTAGGCTAAACTCTCTAAATACATACAGGGTGTATTTCTCTCTGCTTTCCTTCTGTCCTGTGCAAGAGTTCAGGTCCATGAATCAAGTGACATCAGTGGGGTAGCAATGGCGGGTGCAGAGGTAGCGATCACATCGGGGCCCTTGGCCTAGAGAGGCCCACCCCTAAAACACAGTATTAGCTCTTAATTGGTCCTGTGCTGATAATATTCACTTCTATAGATGATTTGAATAGTGGTGATCATTAACACACAGTTTCTCATCCCCTTATTACACCTCTGGCACTGTGGTTGTCCTTTATTGGTTTTGGTGAGTTGTATCAATTGTTTTCTACAGCATGCTTGGGGGGCCCCAATGTTAAACTTGCACTGGGGCTCACAGCTTCTTAGCTACGCCACTGAGTGACAGAGGTACTTTCGGTAGTTTAAAAGATGAGCACATGGGTTAGACCACTGGTCCTTTGACTGGAACAATTTAGTAGTCAGGTAAAAGGACTCAATTTACTAGGTGCCTCAAAACAACCCATTGAGAACCCACTTAAGAGATGATAGAGAACCAGTACTCTTCCCCCCCCACACCCATGAATCCCCCCCCCCCCCCCTCCACACTACCCCTCTGGACCCCGCAGATCTCCTACATTAGCAAACCCAAGTCTACCTGGGACACTACAGGCCTGAGACTTGGTTCCCTGCTATATACTAATACCTCACCTCAACATGGAAAAAGCTCCTCAGTCCTGGACTCCACTAGTCCATCGGTAAACCGATAAAAGATATAAGGCTGTACTCCAAGGTAATGAGACTCGCTCGAGCTTAAGTCGAATACAATAGAATTTGCTTAGAGTAGTACCCGTTGGTACTACACGTTCTTATTCCTCTTGTTTATGTTCTTAATACCTATTCATGTATACTAAGAGTTCACAACTGTAACACAACAATGTTTGATTTGGTGAAACTAACAAACAGATATATGTATTATCAAACTCTTTGAAAAGTTTGTTATTATCAAGAAATGCCAATAAAAACTAAAAAAAAAAAAAAAAAATGATGAGCACATGGAAAGCATCTCCAGTAAGGTGATGAGTATGGTGGAGGTGGAGATGTGACTCATAAGACCAACAGAAGCATACATATCTTGGCAATAACACTGTTCACATACTATTGATCGCTACTGTGTATTTAGCTGTGAGCCTTAAGCTCTGTGGCATCTCCAGCTATATTCCTGTGAACAGATTAATCCAGCGCTCAGTGTCCGCATGCCTTGAACTGGCCATACAAAAAGTGCTTTTGACAGGAGCATGAAATGCTTTACGTACCTGCTACCAGCTGAGGTTTTCATGAAGCACTGTACAGTTTATAAAGTATGATATACACAGTAGAACTATTCCCCCGGGCCGTTCTGAGGTTCTATCACAGAATTACCCAACAATCTTTGTGTCTCGGTATTTATCTAACCTGCCACCGCTTCCAGGGACGGTCAACAAATATCTCTACAAGGCCCCTGCAGCAGCGGCGGTGGGAAGATTAATAGAGCTAACATTTGTGTTTGATATAACTGCGTCTTTCCACGAGCGGCAAGGGCCTTTTTTCACCTGATGGTAGAGCGACTGGGTTGTAAGAGAGGGTTCCGAACATGGGGGCAATGGCGGGGTGCAGCTGGGTGGGGTATTTCATAAAGGCATCACCTGGAGTTGCCGGCGTCTACAAGACAAATCAAGAGGGAGATGGTTAGGTTATTAGGATCATATTTCACCAAGGAAGAACACAAGTCATTAAATTCATATTACACACCATGATACACCATAGCTGGAGTACAGCTCATGTTTCATCTCTGCTAAAGCAACGGATTTCAGAGTGAACACCAATATTTTTTAAAAGGTCAGTCCACAGAAATCCGATTTCATAGTCAATGCAAAAATACGGTAAAAACAGAGGTGCCAAAAAGGATAAAAAACATATATAAAAAAAAATCCTAGTTTAAAAAAAAAACATTTTAAAAGTAGAGGTATTGCTGGGCTTACCTCTCCTGTGGAAGCCAAAGTAGACAATTTAACTCTATTAAAATTTCATGCATTTATTGCACAAAGTATGGTCAGACAACACGTTTCTCTGGTATTTCTCACTTCATCAGGTCAATAAAATCACAAAAAGCGCCTTATGGCCAGCGATAATTAGACTCGAACACCTCAAGACTAACTATTGCTGGCCATAAGGCACTTCTGTAAACTATAGCAATGTTTATTATTTGGGCCTCTGTATTTAGAATGAATGCAGCAGGAATAAGTGTTCAAATCAGTCTTTTACAGTATGGAGAACGTGCTAATTAAAGGTAAACTAAGCCGCTGACTGGCCAGTGGCGCTCCTTCCTCTGTAAAAGTGCTGATTAGGTTGAGAGGCAGTGGATCAAATTGCAGTTGGGATCTTTAAATTAGTGAAGAGGACAATATCTACAACGGGCTCATTTTATCCCCAGAATGTGATGTGCTCCTCAGACTCCGCCTACAAATTAAATATGATTTCTGGTGTACTGCCCCTTTAATTTGAGTTTGCAAATGAATCCTTGTGCACTTCCTTACATTGTGTTGGTACAGACAAATGTCACTCTCAACAAAGCGCCCTGGGGTCCGTTTAGGTTTCACACACTTTTTTTAGTTTGATATATTCCCTTCAGCAGTCTGGCTTGCTTTCCTCCAGCTATGGCTTTTACATGATGCATACCCTCAGGACATTAAATGTACACATTGATCATTTATATGCCTGCTGCGCATAACACACCTCTTTGCTGTTTTTACATCCACACACCACACATTGTTATTTTCATTACAACATCTAAAGGCATTCCTACATTGTTACTTTAATCTCTGGATCTGGATGATATTAACCTCTGTGCAAATGTACATGTAACAGAAGAAGAATAGGCAAACGCAGGGCCGGTGCTTCCATAAAGGCAAAGGGGGCAATTGCCCCAGAGCCTGGAGGGGTCCCCAAGATGCCCCCATCCAACTTAACTGTGCTCCCCGAGGCCATTGCAATGCTTTTGGCAGAGTAGTGTTTCACCTGTCCTGATGGGTGCTCTCCTCTGTCAGTCCATGACTGACATGTATTTGATTATGTATTTATTATTTAGTATTTATATAGCGCCAATATCTTGCGCAGCTAACTGTCCCTCAGTGGGGCTCACAATCTAATCCCCACCATAGTCATATATAGATATGTATCATGTAGTGTATGTATCATAGTCTAGGGCCAATTTTAGAGGGGAGCCAATAAACGTATCTGTATGTTTAGGGGAGGAAACCGGAGTACACGGAGGAAACCCACACAGACATGGGGAGAACATACAAACTCCTTGCAGATGTTGTCCTGGCTGGGATTTGAACCGTGGACCCAGCGCTGCAAGGCGAGAGCGCTAACCACTACGCCACGGTGCTGCCCAGGCGCTCCCCCAACTCCATCCTTGCAGGGCCGCCTCTCCTTTATGACCTGGCTGCACTGGAGAGGTGAGCACTATTCTACCAAAGACATTGCTGGGGTCCCGGGGAACACAGCTTAATTGGAGGGTGATCTGGGGCAATGGCAGCTGGGTCTGGGGCCCACGGGGGGAAAATTTGGTTGCAACAAAGGGCCTCTAATGCTGCTTTTTTGGTCAGGGTGTCTGTCGGGGGGGCCCTTTTTAATTTTGCCCGGGGGCCCCATTGTTACTAGACCTGGCCCTGGGTAAACGTCATCAAGTAGCAAAACCTTGCCATAATTACAAAAATGTGCAAAAAACAAACATTTTTTAATAACAAGAATAATTATTATGTTCTACTCTTGAAAAAGAAAAACATGTTAAAAAAAACAACAACAAAAACATATTATGTTCAACAGAATCCATTACATGAAGTCAATTGAATAATTAAGTAAAATGAAATGAAAGAAAATTCATATAAACTGACCATGTAATGCATTTTAAAGTGGGATTACATTTTAAAATTAATTGCTCACCCAAATGCATTAAACACAGTAATAAAAAATAAAATACTAATAATAAAATAATATGAAACACTGTGAGACTGCTCTGATGACTTTTCAATGCATCTAACGGATATAATTGCAGGACATATTATTAAATTGACTCCTAATTAAAGGAACACCATTGAGTAACATGTTTTTTTCAATTGAAATAGGAATTGTTTGGGAAGTGCTTTTAAAGGGACTCCGAGGAGCGCCCGCATTTAAAAGAATACACTTACCTGGGGCTTCTCCCAGCTCACCGTAGACAGCGAGGTCCCGCGGCGTCCTTTTGGCTCCTCTCCTTCAGCCTCCGCTGGCCCCCTGTTACCGGCGTCACCCAGCGACACCCGGGCCTGGTGTCGGCCATCATGCTGGCCGCTTCGCTTCATCACGGCAGCCGGCGTGACAGGTCTGCGCATGCATGGACTAAATCATAAAGGGAGGGGGAATTCCCGCACACTGCATCTGTTAACCCTGTGTGTGGGAGAAAGCTCTCAGCAGCTGCCTGTCTCTGACTGAGCTGTCTGCAGAAAGCAGAGGAAATGTATCTTATGTGCAACATAAACATTTGTAATAGTATGTGAACTCCGACACCAGAGCGATTGTATATAACTCTGCATCAATATTACACTGTTCTTAGCATGTCAGACTGCAGAGTTTCACCTATAGAAATGAGACATTCCAACCAAACTAAAATCTACACACAATGAATTACAACTTTTGCCTCTATTTAACATAAAAAGTAGGAAAATGTTTACACAGCTACTTAGACATTATTTGAACATTGTCATTTTAGAACACTTGGTTGTTCCTTTAAGTAATTAGTGAACAAATAAAGGAAGAGAAAGTTACCTGCGGAGGGTCAATTTACCCACTGTTTCATATAGCACAGGCTTCTAGAGCAGGGCTTCCCAGCCCTATGCCACCAACAGTGCATGTTTTGCAGGAAACCACAAACATTCACAGGTGAGGTAATTTGTGTCTTAGCAGAGCTGATTTTGTGGCAATCTAACTGTAGACTGCCACAAAACCTGCACTGTTAGTGGTACTTGAAACCACCTGCTTCAGGGATGTGGGGGTAGATTAGATTTAATTAACTGGGGCTTCTTCCAAACCCTAACAGTCTATCAGGTCACTTGCTGTAGTTCTGCTGCTCTCCACAGTGCTGCTAGCCCCTCAGAAAAATCCCTGAACACAGCTGTGGCTACTACACATGTGCAGGTGCCTCTCTCTATTGGGCTCCCAAGGGTGGGAATGCTTAAGCATTTGTGAACCGTGCAAGTGTTAAATGCTCCTGGCTACGGAAGGGCGATCAAGAGAGGTGTGTGAATGTGACCATGTAAGCGCAGTAGCGTTTGACCACAAGAGTGGTCTGGGGACTTATCGGAGGGGGCAGCCACACCCTGGAGAGCAGCAGAACTACACCAAAGGATTAGATAGACTGCTAGAGGCTGGAAGAAGCCGCAGGTATGTAAATCTAACCTCCATTTACAAACTATTTAGTCAGTTATTCGCCCACTGTAAAATCTTTCCCCACCCTGATTTACATTCTGAAATGTATCACAGGTGGCCAGGGCCAGATTTCTGGAAAGGCCACAAAGGGGGCAGCAGCAGCCAAAGGGAGCACCTGAGCATAAAAGAAGACTTGCTACATAGGAAAGAGGAGGATGAAAATGTGAAGCAAGATGTGTAAAAAGGTAAACTGATGCCCAAGGAGGCTCTTCATGAAGAGAAGGGCTACAGCATTTGCATAATACACATGGAAGAGGGGGCTGCACATGGAATGGGAGGGGCGCTGCTGCACATGAAAGGGGAGCGCAACATACACAGCCTAGGGGCAAAAAAGTATAAATCCGGCCTTGCACGTGGCAACATTTTTAGTCCTGTCAGGTGCATCTCTGTAGAAGGCTTGTTACTGAGAATTCAGAAGGAAGGAAAAGGATGCCTGGTCTCCCAGAATGCTCTAGGAGGAGAATTCCACATAGCTAAACAGCCTAAGCTAATCCTCACTGGTAGGGCGGGGTTACATAACAATATACTGTATACAGCAATATACAGATATAGGAAGTGTTTCTGATGATGAAACTGGAAAAGTGTGTTTCCTAAATAATTTACTACATTCTACTATATACAGCACTAATATACAGTTCAGCGGTATGAAAAATACCGCCAGGGGGCAGCGCAGCAGTTTTTTTTTAATTATTTTTTTTTAAAATCATGTAGCGATCGCCTCCGGCGATAGGCGATCAGGAAATCCCGTTCAAAGAACGGGATTTCCTGGAGGGCTTCCCCCGTCGCCATGGCGACGGGGCGGAATGACGTCACCGACGTCAGCGACGTCGGGACGTCATTGGGAGACCCGATCCACCCCTCGGCGCTGCCTGGCACTGATTGGCCAGGCAGCGCTCGGGGTCTGGGGGGGGGGGCGCGCCGCACCGGATAGCGGCGATCGGGCGCGCGGCGGCGGCGATCGGGGTGCTGGCGCAGCTAGCAAAGTGCTAGCTGCGTCCAGCAAAAAAAAAATTAAGTAAATCGGCCCAGCAGGGCCTGAGCGGCACCCTCCGGCGGCTTACCCCGTGTCACACACGGGGTTACCGCTAAGGAGGTTAAACTAGATGTAGATATTATGAGCAGTAAACAGAAATGTGCTATAATGACTTCAGAGGGTCAATCCAATCTCACAGAGGCAGTGGGAACAGCTTTGATGTATATTATTTAAGCTCAGCAACATGCACGATTTACCAGCTTATATTGTACATATTGTGGTTGACAGGCCAGTATCTTAAAAAGGGGGTAAATAATGCTAGCATATTGCTTTATTGGTCAGAGCCCAATTAAAATTGGTACTCACCCGGGGCTTCCTCCAGCCCACCGTAGGCTGCGAGGTCCCCCGGCGTCCTCCTGGCTCCGTTCTGGGTCCCTCTGGTGGCTCAGTTACCGGCGACACTCCCACTGAGTGTCAGGCCAAGGTTTCCTGATCCGTGGTGCTCCTCGTCATCACGCCGGCAGCTACGAGTTATTGCGACGGCCGGCGTGACAGTCCTGCGCATGCACAGTTTTCTAACTATGAACCGTGCACGCGCAGGACTGTGATGCCGGCCATCGCGATGACGTGTAGCTGCCGGCGTGATGACCAGGAGCGTCACGGATCAGGAAGCCTTGGCCTGACAGTGTCGCCGTTAACTGAGCCGCCAGAGGGACCCAGCATGGAGCCAGGAGGACGCCGGGGGACCTTGCAGCCTACGGTGGGCTGGAGGAAGCCCCTGGTGAGCACCAATTTTATATTTAACCCACTGCTCAGGGTCCCTTTAATAAGGAACTGCAACAAAGGATTGAACTTCATCCCAATCATTAGCTGATACTCCCTTTCCCATAAGAAATCTTTTCCTTTTCTCAAATAGAAATTTAGGGGGGTCTGTACGACTTACATTGTGGTGAGACCCCTCCCACAGTATGATGTCAGGACCTAGGTCCTGACAGCTTCCTGTCTGTGAGCCTCATTCCATTGTAGGAAAAATGGCAGTTTTCAACTGCCAAACAAGCAGCATCTCCTTCTGTGCCTACTGTATGTGTATCTATACAAAAACAACATTTTAGCCTATCGCATTGTTAGTGGGTGTGGTTATAAATAAAGGTGAATATCAATCATTTCTTGATCTAGCTTCAAATTTTTATCTTCTCACTTTGCAATGTAATATTTTTCCCCTTTTTGCTAAAATTCCTCTTTAAGGATATGTACATTAACAGTTGAAGAATGATAGCACACACAGATTCCAGATGTACTGTCCCATTGACTCCTATAGAGAGCATTATATTCAATTACTCAGCCATGCGCTACGCTCTATATTCCAGTCTGCTCAACCTAGCATGATATCTGGATGAGCACAACGTGATCCAACTACCATTATAAAATATCAGCATATTTCAGCCATCTACATTACTAAGCAGAGGCAGAAAACCTCCTACAGCTGGGGGAATTCAAAACCATTACTAGTATGTATTTATATAGTGTCAGCTTCTTCTACAGTGTTCCAGATTACAGTGAGTGAGGAGATCATAAGCTAGTTCCTTACCACAGTCACAGTATAAAGCCCAGCACACCCTTTCAATCAATGTCTCCCTGAATGAGTAATACTCAGTCAGTTGAGGGACTTTGCGGGGAATGAGGGCTGTACAGACATGCTCTTTAGAAACAGCCAAACAGCATGTACTGTCAAAGGGGAGGGGAGGAGGTATGACAGGGCGGCATATGAGCGAGCGGATTTCAGTGGCCATGTAAGTGCGAGTACAGTGAGACCATTCGTGGCTTGTCATTTAACCCCTTCTTGACCCCCTAACGCCAATAGGCATTGGGAAGGTGGTTCCCCATGGACCGCATAACGGTGATCGGCTCGCATCCCTGCTCGAGATCCTCTCTGTAAACAGCCTGCCAGCGGCGATTGTTGTCGGCAGGCTGCTACTCTAACAAACAGCAATTTATTTACTGTGTACAGCGCTGTGATCTAGCGCAGCACTGTACTGGGGACATCCCTGTCACTTGGCTGTCCCCTGGAGACAGAGACAAAGTGATCGCTCTCATTGGCTGATGCCTATGAGAGACGATCGCAGGGATTGGCTGTCGGGGGGGAGGGATACATTATATAAAATACTCATTTTTATTTAATAATAGTACACAATAAAATTACTAAAAAAAAAAAATACTGATTGCAGCAGAAATCCGATACCAGCAACAGAAAGCTCTGTTGGTGGCAATAAAAGGAGGTAATATTAATTTGTGTACTAAGTTGTATGGCCCTGCAGCGAGCGGTTCAAGCTGCAGAGCACTGAATTGTAAAAAATAGCCTGGTCACTGGGGGGGGGGGGGGGGTTGTAAGCCTGTGGTCCTCAACTGGTTAAGGCTCACTCTCGAATTGCAATGCAGGTGCCTGTGCGTTTTACAGAAGCACACTGAACCTGAATTAGGCCCTGGGGCTCACTTGGGGATCACAGCTTCAATTGCAACCACACAATTGCTTTGTGCAACAATCCCCAGAGGGGTTTCTGGTACAATTTCTGTGGTGCTTGGAGGTGGTGTGTAATCTATTAGAGGCGACTGTACTGTGCTTTTTGTTTGTTTGTTTTAACCTGTGGAAATAAAGTTTAAAATACTTTCCGGGCTTCCAAGTTTCATTTCCACCACTTTCCGGCAAGTAGCCCCGCCCCCTAGCACAAGAGGTCATAGGCGCTTTTTATCTCCAACTAAAGAAGAGCAGATGACCTCTTGTGCTAGGGGGCAGGGCTATGCACCGAAAGCCATAAACGTAAAAACCACCCACAGTTTAGAAAAGCGATTTACAGCGCTTCTATCTTTTGTATTGGAGGGCAATTGCTCACAAAATGCTGCAGGATCTGCAATTGTGATTTGGCCAAATCGATATAGTGGGTGCGGGTTCCTCTCTATTGACTTGTATCAGCGTAGCCCTTTTGGGATCGCCGGCAATCTCAAAAGCACCGCTGAAAACGCTCTAATAGGCCCCAGGACTAACTCAATATTGCAGCGCTGGTCCAATTTAAATGCAAACCCCATTCAGTTGAAATGCTGAATGGGACAGCACAGCTTTGAACATAGAAATGCATGCAGCATTGTGTTGTCTGAACACCCTGCTGCACAGTGCAAAAGTCTATGCACTTCTGATATCCCTGAATATTGCACTCTGATGCACGCTGCTGGAATCAGCTTAGCAACACAAAAGTGCGCCAAGGCCCTTCACAATTAAGTAAGAAAGTACACTAAACAACCAGGGTGTTGCTAGCCCCAAAGATCATTGGCATATGCCCCGGATCTATTCTGGGGAGCCCCGGATGTCCCTCAGGCAGAGTCAGGCAGCGGACGGCAGTACTTACCTCTGGCCACTTGGTCTCCAGATTCTGCAAACAGCTCCTCTTCTGGGCTTCTTTCCCTACTCCACCACAACACACATAGAGGCCAATGCACCCCAGCATGGCACCACACAGGGCATCTCTGTGGGCATACTATGCTGTGGTGCCATGCTGGGTGCTGAGATGCCTTTATGGGGGCATGCAGGGAGCTGTGGTTTTACTATGGGGGCATTCTGGGAGCATGGAAGGATGCATGGGAATGCTATGGGAGGACTGCCAGATAACCTGGAGGCAGGCCAGACCACTGAGCAGAAAGCCAGACTAGCCAGCACAGAAGGCAGGTAACTATGCCTAGTTATGTTTAAGTGACACTGGCTATTTATATTATATGCTGCATTTTTTTTTTGTATTAATGGAGAGGGGGGCTTCATCCAACATTTTTCTGGACAGGCCTACTTAGATCACTGTTAAGTTCATGTAAATGTGGTTTCACTCATGACCACACTTACATTCTAGTGCATGACCACACCCATTTTCGGCTGGGGTGCCCAAAGGTGCCCCGGATCTCAGGATACTAGCAACGCCCTTGTGTCAGGGACAGCTGTACACATATTCGATTCTTAGCCGAGATAAGGCCTAATAACTGTCTTGGTCGGAGATTATCTAGCAAGTGTACGAGGCTTTAGGCCAGCGGTGGGCAAATCCTCCGGGATTTGAGCGACTGGGAGTAACTCATCCAACCACTCGTTCCAGCGGGGATCTCCATGGCGATGCTGGCATCATGTGACACACTGTTACGCATTGACGGAATGTCACATGACCCCACCGTTGCCATGGAGAGCGCAGCGAGAACGAGTAATTGGTGGGTGCCTTGTGTTGTGTGCTGCACCAAACTTTGAAAGGACGGCGGGAGGGAGAGGAGGGGAGAGATCGAGGCTCTCTGCCAACAGGCCGGCTTCATAGTGGCCACAGGTTGAACCGTAGTTTGCCCGCGGCTGCTGCAGGCCAATAAATTCAATGCTATGCTTTTGGCATGTGAGAGGAAAACAGGCTTCCCGGAGGAAATCCCCACAAAAAAAATAGAACAAACAAGCTCCCTGCAGGTTGATAGCCCAGATTTGGAGGAGTTTGGATTCACTCTTGCTTAGTCAGACAGCACCCAGAAGAAAACAACTTTGTCAAACCAGCCAGTTAGTTAATAAAAATGTAATATTGTAAAAATGATTTACTTGCAAAGTAAAACGTTTTGTGTATTGCAAATTGTGATATATTTCACACCATATGCATGGAAAAAAATTAAATTCACAATAAAATGTGGAGAAAGTGGAAGCCAGTTAGACTGAACAAAGAATCAATACGATGGTGGAAAATCAACCAAATGGAAAGACATTCTTGTGAAGTTTCACACAAGGTTTATCACAGTCTCAATGGATTTACTGAATCAATTGTAAGATGAACAATCGCATTGAAAGAATTAACTGAACCATACTGTTTTCCTTTTCAAGCTCTCCCTGGTTTATAATTAAATGTATTTTTACTTGTCCGATCACCAGCTCATACAAACTCAGAGCTTATGAAATTAGAACCTTGGTGAGTTCCTTTATCTTTTGATTTCAGTGCAGTTAGATCAGGGGTGTAAAATTCAGATACACAGTGGCCCGAAAATGAAAATTGGGACCAAGTCGCGGGCCAACATCAATCGACGTGCGGCAAAAAACTGGACACCACCACTCCCCATGTACACCACAAAGAACTCCCCATACCATTTTTTGGGGGGTAGAAATGATTGAATGAGACCTGAGGGGTGGGAATTATAAAGCAAAGATGTCGAGAGGGGAAAGCAGATGGATCTTTAATCTCGAGACTCTTGCCCTGAGGGGACTTAATGAGGAAATGGAGGTTTACAGGGTTTCTATGAGAATGTGGAGTATTAATCCCTATTTCTTGTATGGTATGTATGGGGAGTTTTTTACGGTGTACCTGGGGAGTGGTGGTGTCCAGTTTTTTATTTTGTGTGTGTATATATATATATATATATATATATATATATATATATATATATATATATATATATTTCTTTTCACTGAAATAAGACATTTTTAATACACATATATCTCCAAGGACGTTATTATGGATAGTAGGAAGGACGGAAGGTATGGAAGAGGAGGAGCCGGCATGATGTTTAAAGATGGCAGACCACTGAGGACCATTAGGTACTGATTCTGATGAAGACAACCGAAGTTGTTGAAACATGTCAATCTGAGTCCAGAGGGGCGTCCCATGGACTACTGGAGTACCTAATCAGTTGGTTTGAACCATCAAAGGACGTTGTTACTGCTTATGATTTTTGATAGAACCTCTGGGTAACTAGGAAGTGCTGCGGGTGGCTGTGGAACGCAGGAAATCCGGATTTCTGCCTCTAGGTGAACCGCACAATACAGCCAGCTACCGCGGGAAGTACTTGACAACCCGAAGAGGCGACGTTACAGCAAGAGCCAATTGGAACCTGTATCGGTAAACTCCCGCACTGGGTCGAACTCTCGCGAGATCTCTGGACGGCTACAGCCGAGACGCCGCTTTTTGATCTAACGCGGAGGAATTGCGGAACTACTCTGGAACCCGCTCCGGCATTCGGGAGGAGATCACTGACACAATGGATCACGGAGCTTCATACCCAAATGACATCAGGGTGAGTGAAGCTTAAAAAGATATAGGTGACATGTATCTTGCCATTTATTGGAATATAAGTACAAGCAATACAACTCCATATATCTATGTTTTGTTTTTATGCGCACATAAATATTCTCTATGAGAAGACTACAAGCGGAGGAGTTTTATCACAAGTGACTCTAGAGCTAGCAGCTCACTTATATAGGAAAAAAGCAAAAGTATTTCAAACATTTTTTTATAGCCTTAAAGAGATACTGTAGGGGGGTCGGGGGAAAATGAGCTGAACTTACCCGGGGCTTCTAATGGTCCCCCGCAGACATCCTGTGTTGGCGCAGCCACTCACCGATGCTCCGGCCCCGCCTCCAGTTCACTTCTGGAATTTGTGACTTTAAAGTCAGAAAACCACTGCGCCTGCGTTGCTGTGTCTTCGCTCCCGCCGATGTCACCAGGAGTGTACTGCGCAGACACAGACCATACTGGGCCTGCACTGTGCGCTCTTGATGACATCAGCGGGATCGAGGACACGGCAACGCAGGCGCAGTGGTTTTCAGACTTTAAAGTCTGAAATTCCAGAAGTGAACCAGAGGCGGGGCCGGATCATCGGTGAGTGGCTGCGTCAACACAGGATGTCTGCAGGGGGACCGTTAGAAGCCCCGGGTAAGTTCAACTAATTTTCCCCTGACCCCCCCTACAGTATCCCTTTAACGTTATTAGTTATATCAGGACACCACATAACTACCATGTGTGGATGAGTAGCGTGTTGGTGATGTAGGGAAGGTGCGTGAGAATTGTCTCTTTTTTTGAAACAGAAATAAAACTATTACATTTTACTACTCATCACTTGCAGTCCTTTTTAATATAACACTTTCTATAATCCTCCAGATGGGAGAGGAGTCAGTTAGTGAATTGTCTAAGAGCAGCAGGAATAAAAGCTGAGCAGGCTGAAGAATGATCAGCTTAACATCCCCCTGTATTTCTGGAGTCTGCAGTTTCCGATAGGACAGGGAACTTCTAGCTCTGAGCTGTTTGTCTCATCATAGTGACTAAGTTCCCAGGGTGTTCATTTAATTATCCATCTCCAAACAACTGCAGTTAATCAGGCAGCTGCCTGTGGTCCTAATTTATCCCCGAGGCACCCATATGCCAAAATGCTTTATGGTGTCTGGAAAAGAGCAATAATATTAAGCCATTTTCACTGCACAAACGTCAACATGGGTTTAAAAGTTACAACGTAACATATTACACCTAGAGGACCAGACAGTGCCAACTTCATGCTAAGCTTTGGTAGGCCTGTGTATGGACACTGCTAACTCTGTGCACAGCAAGGAGAGAAATGAGAGGGCGCCCCCACCCAAATATGGATACAGGCTTAACCTCCCTCCTAAATTTTAAAGCAAAATTGAATTTCTTAAAGCAGCAGGGACAGCCATATTATCCCAGAAAAAAAAACACATGTATAAGTATATGAATACCTGTGCTACTTACATAACTGATGTACTGTACTGCCCATGTTTTGATTTCAGTGAATTTTATACACTAAATAAAGAGAAAACCGTTTCAGGCATTTTCCATTTTTACTGCCTCTGACTGAAGCCAATCCTGATGTCATTTCCTCCCTTATTCTTTTTTTTCTCATTGAAACTGCACTGTCATATCTAGATAGCTTTGTAAACACACTTGAGCACATCATAGCTCACACTTCACACTGAACTGCGCTCAGCCAATCAGTGAGAAGCAGGAATGTGGGAGGGGAGATAACAAGCTTCCCTCTCCTCGGCAATGTACCAAATAGAGCCAGGTTGACCGAGATAAGATTTATTATAGCAGACGCATTTATGATTATATTGGAGTGCTTGCAATGTAGCTCCAGTTTGTACACTGCACAATAAACACAGAGCAGTGATTTTATGACTGACAATCGCACTTTAAAGGAACACTATCACAAAAAACGGTTACCATTTAAACACATAGATATAAATGTACATTGCTCCCAGAGTAAAATGCACTATACATTATGTTTTGCCCATGTTGCTGTCGCTTACAGTAGGTAGCAAAAGTCTGATAGATCTGACAAGTTTTGGACTGGTCCATCTCTTCATGGGAGATTTTCAAGTATTTTGTTATTTACTGTAGTTATTCAGACCAACTGCCAAAATATTGTGTATATGAGTGGGGTCGCTGGTCACCATTGTTATATAGATCTGTATATAGATTATTTCTAGGGAGGGATCTTGTAAAGAACAAAGGAAACTCCCCTGAGAGGATTGACAAGTCCAACATCTGTCGGATCTGTCAGCTTTTTACGGCCTACTGTCACAGTGACAGTGACATAGGAAAAAATGTATAATGCTTTTTACTTTGGAAGAAATGTACATTTCATGTGTGTGTGTATTTTAGATTTTAATTTTTTTTACGATAGGCAGTGGTCTTTGAAGTTACTCATTTCAATAGTAGCGATACATTTCATGCAGTGCTTACAGGCAACACTGAATAATGCACATTACCAACCAGCAAATTGGTGCCTGGGCATGGACAGGTTGGAAAAAGAAATAAAGTGGCGAAAATAAGCTATGAGAAATAGTTTTGATGAATGGGGAGGGACTGACCTTTTTACTGAGCTCTTTGCCATTTTTTTTGCCTTAACGCGACTATGGCATGTTTAATGGAGAACAATTTTCTAGACTGCTGCTGACCTCTAAAGGTGCTTCTGTGTTTCTATATCCATTCACCATAGACATCTAAAGGCATTAAATCAAAAGGCATACAAAACGACTTCTGCCTGCCACCATCATCTACAGGCGTTCTTGTTTCCCCATATTCCTGTGCCATGGTTGTCTAATGGCATAAAGTACAAAGTTTTGAGTCAGTGGCAACTTTCTTAACCTACACCGCCAGAGGCTGCCGCTCAGGCCCTGCTGGGCCGATTTTAATGAAATAAAAAGCAGCACACGCAGCCGGCACTTTGCCAGCCGCGTGTGCTGCCTGATCGCCGCTGCAGCGCGGCGATCCGCCGCGTGCAGCGGCGAAAGAGGGTCCCCCCAGCCGCCCGAGCCCAGCGTAGCCGGAACAAACAGTTCCGGCCAGCACTAAGGGCTGGATCGGAGGCGGCAGACGTCAGGACGTCGGCTGACGTCCATGACGTCACTCCACTCGTCGCCATGGCGACGAGGTAAGCGAAACACGGAAGGCCGCTTATTGCGGCCTTCCGTGTTACTTCTGGCCGCCGGAGGCGATCGGAAGAACGCCTCCGGAGCGCCCTCTAGTAGGCTTTCATGCAGCCAACTTTCAGTTGGCTGCATGAAATAGTTTTTTTTTTATTTAAAAAAAACCCTCCCGCAGCCACCCTGGCGATTTAATCAGAAAGCCAGGGTGGTTACACAAAAGAGGAGAGATGCGTATCCCATGGGTGTGCTGCCATCTCTTCTCTGTTGTTTAACTACCTGCCGACTGCCTAACGCCGATGGGCGTGGCTGCGGCGGCAGCCCCAGGACCGCCTAACGCGATTGCCGTCAACTCTTTAGGGCTCTGTTTTGCAGGAGATCGAGCGCAATGTATGTGTTAATGTTCCTGCACCAGCGGGAATGAGTAAAAATGTACGCAATGCGGACCGCCGACTCCGAGGTTGGCAAAAATGAAACTAGCTGACGGAGGGGGACCAGAGCAGCAGTGAGTGACTACGAGGGCACAGGATAGCTGCATGGGGCTGGTAGAAGCCCCAGGTAAGTGAAACTCATTTTTTTTTTGCCTGATAACCCCTTTAAGAGAAGAGATTAATTGCATATGGGCCACAGTGTCACACACAGACATGGACACCATCCTCACTTGAGAAGCAGTGGTCTTTCTCCCACCTCACATTGTTGTTCTTCAGAAAAGAAGAAAGTTACATAGACCACTAAAAAAAATTGTATTGTTACACTATCGCAGCTCTCAATTATAATAATAAAACAAAAAGGACAGTAAGTGTTGGCTTACCTCTTGGAATAAGCCACACCAAGCTATTAATTAAAAACTATGATTTATTAGAATTTTTAAACAACATATTTTGTAAGCCTTTGGCAGGGCCCTCTCCACTTGTGTATCTTACTTAACTGTGTGCACTTTACCCAGAATTTGGAACTGGTAATTTTTACCATTACCACTCCAGTTTATGATCTGGTATGTACTACTATCTGCATTGTGTTGTGTATCTTATTGCTATTACCTGTATTGTTGTATCTATGATTTGTTACCTGTATTGTTCTGTCACCCCAGTTATCATTGTCTGTAATCCTATTTATTGTCAGTGCTGCGTAATATGTTGGCGCTATAAAAATCTAATAAATAATAATAATAATAAGCCTTTCCACTTCTCCCACTCAAGAAGTGCCTAAAATTAGTACATAAAGAAATACTCAACAACAAATAATAATACAAAAACTACCATTTAAATACATTAAAGCATGTTAAAAAAAATTCCATAAAAATAGAATGATGAAAAATAAATAATAATAGTAAATATAAGAGAACAATCTTACTGAATGTATTATACAGTATAAGCAATTTCAGGTAATAAAACAGCAATAAAAATGTTAACCGTGGAATACTCAAGCTATAGTTGTGAGCATCACCTTTCATATATAAAGTGGGTATAAAAAGTATAACATTTGATATCACATTTCCAAAACACCTGCCAGCAATGTTTTCAGTGGGTGAAATCTTTTGTTGATAAATCTAACATTAACTGAAAGAGATTTATTGTGTATAAAGTAATGATTCAGTATTTTAATAATTTAATTCTATATACTTCAATTTAGCCACATAAGATATTTATTAATATACTTTTTTTACTCATTCATCAGTAGGTGTTTTGGATCTATGATATCATATATTGACCCTTATTCAATTGACTTTTTATACAAAGTTTTCTCCTGGGAAATACATTTTCATCTTCTTCTTAAAATATTTTTTTAGCACACTGTAGTTAAAAAAAAGTAGCAAAAAGTAAGTGAAAAAGTTCTGTCAAAATTATTTTCTTGTTTGTTTTAAAAATGTAGGAGAAACAAGTGAATTGAATTAGGGCCATGGAGCCTTATCCAATTCACTTTTTTTCTAAGTTTTCTCCTAGGTGATATTTTTATAAATAATAAAATGCCCTTTTAGCCACCGTCAAGCAATAAAATACTTTTGACAGAACTTTTTCAACTACTTGTCTGCGCTTTATCAACTGCAGAGTTCTGAAACGTTATTTTGAACAGAAGATAAAAAATGATTTCCTAGGAGAAAGGTGAATTGGATCAGGCCCATTATGTTTTTATCACCTCCTTGTACAGGTAATTGATGGATATGGATATAGCTTATGTATTACAGAGTTAGCACTATGATTGCTATTTTATTACCTGAGATTATTATTATTTTTCATCATACTGGTACATGGAATAAATGTGTCAACTTATCTTTACTTTTATCATTGTAATTATTTTCATGGTATTTTAGTTTTCATGAAAATTTACTTCTACTAATTGTAGTTGTAATTCACAATATTGTTTGTGTTATGTATGATTACCACTGTATGGTATCTCTCTCTATTTATTAATCTAGGCACTTAAACTGACCTTAAAGGAGTTATCAGGCAATTTGCATGAAAATAAGGGCTACTTACCCAGGGCTTCGTCCAGCCCCAAGCTCCCAGCATATCCCTTGCTGCAGTTCCGCCGTTCGCCTCCTCTTCCTCCCGGTCCCCGGTGATGAAGTCAGGCCAACCTCCAGGTCGGCCTGTACTGCGCCTGCGCGAGCAGGCGCTGTCAATCACCACCACGTGGACCGGACTGTACAGCACAGGTGCAGAAGTACTGCGCCTGCGCAGTACGCTCTGGTCCACGTGGCTGCGATTGACAGCGCCACGCTCACAGGAGCAGTACAGGCCGACCTGAAGGTTGGCCTGACTTCATCGCCGGGGACCGGGAGGAAGAGGAGGCGAACAGCTAATGGCAGAACTGTGGCGTGGGGCATGCTGGGAGCTTGGGGCTGGACAAAGCCCCGGGTAAGTAGCCCTTATTTTCATGCAAATTGCCTGATAACTCCTTTTAGAAATGGGAGAAAGAAAAAGAAATGGCTCTTACTCTCCTTTTTATTTATTTATTTTTTTAATCACTCTGCACTTGCATAGATCTTTATGGGGGATCAATGTGGCTGATATTGTGGTGACACCTCTCCCACAGTGTGATATTAAGGCCATGGCCCTGACAGATTCTCGTCTGTCAATCATATTGAATTGTGGGTAATAATGGCTGCATCCAACCACCAAGAAAGTGTATGTGCATATGTATACTGTATATATATATATATATATATATATATATACACACACACATACACAACCTTTTCACCTATCACATTGATAGAGGGTGTGTTTATAGATAATGAGCGTTGGTGCTTTTTTATTTCATGTTTATTAGTAGTACGAATGATGACCCACAGACTCATGGTGGATCAAACAACATGAACAAATTACACAACGAATATCATCCATTTCTTCTTTTAGCTTCTATTTTGTAACCTCTCACTTATACTGCAATATATAGATTTTTTTCCCCTACTACTATCTCTCTGTCAAGTTCCTCTTTATACAGAGTTACTCAGCTCTGCCTCATGGGTAACCACCCACTCCCTCCTAGATACTCAGCTGTTGTCATGTAGCAAATCAAATCTGACAACAACACAGCAAATTAAGCCGCTGTTAATTTCAGGTGTCAGAGATCTGGAGGACCGTGCCAAGTAACAGCAGAGACATAAGAGAAATCTTCATTAAATTTTGCTCAAACAATTTTAAGCCAAAAATACAGACTACAGGCAAACATATACATACAACAATCTACTTACCGAGGGTGACGTTATGTCAGGCGGAGTGGACATGTCCCCAAAAAGTGCTAATTGTGTAACAGCCTAAGAGAAAACAAAGAGCAATAAGAGAGAGAGAAAACATTACTGATTTCTTATGGACAGATGACACTGAAGCACATAAAAGAAAAATGAGTCAGATTGCTGCAGATCATACAATTCATTCATAAATCATTCAATTGTTACATCAACACCCAGATGACAAGACAGTGGAAACTTATGAGCATATTAAAGTGAACCTGTAGTATACAAAATACATACATTTCGTGTCAAATCCTCTTTATTAAAGAGAACAATTAAGTCTTATTTTAGGATTTTGTTTTATTTAATTTCGGTTTTGGAAGTATAGGATATAGCTCCAGAAAGCCTTTGTGCTTTTAGCCCATAACAGGTAATTATACTTGTTGTTTCAGTTGCAAACTAGCACAGAAAATGACAGTTGGAAGCAGATCACAGATTTCAGAAAAACCAACAGTCATTTTCACATACACCATTGAAGGCAAATGCAAAGCACGGAGTTAGAGGCTTCATGGGAGTTTGAAAACATGAGTTACTAAATTTACAGTCTTTGTTATTGCCCATTATATCCGTAAATGCCTTTAATTCATTGGGCTTATTTTTACACAAGCTTGCTTTAAATAGCTTTGTCGCTGTTCTCTCAAACAATAGCTTGCCTTGAACTGACGGAACCTTACATAAGCTTTACTCATTAGATTACTGTAGTACACTAATATGAAAGCATGTGTCTTTACTCAATGCTTTGTTCCATTCTTTTTTGCTATTGTACACATTGTTCCTGTTGAAGCAGAAGTATTTATTGCCATTACCTAGCTAGAATGACAAAGCAATGGATTTCATAAAAGTGACACTAAATCGAAAAAAAAGTAAGTATGATATAATGAATTGTATGTGTAGTACAAATAAATAATAGAACATGAGTACCAAAGAAGAGATTCTAATATTTTTATTTTCAGTTATATATCTTTTTTTTTTACATAACATTGTATCATTCTGTCATATTTGCAGTTAACAACACACTCTATTTACTCTATTCTATTTTAAACTATAAAATAAAACAAAGCTAATGACCCTTTGAACTTCCCTGCAGTAAAACCTTATCTGAAGCTGTCTCTCACTGTTGATGTACAAGTGCTTCAGAAAACAGGACTGTCTTCAACCCAACAACCCAAGTTGGGTGGGTCGATGAACTCAGAAAAGCTCTTTTGCATAGATAACAACTCAAGTTTTTTAACTCTTCCTGTACTGGAAAATATAAGACACTTTTCTTTGCTACAAATATTATACTTAGTTGTACTACACATAAAATTATTATTATTTTTTTTGCTTCAGTGTCACCTTAAAGGAAACCCGAGATGATTTAGTATAACTGTTTTATACATATCTGTGGCTTCCTCCAGCCCCCTCTGCACCAATCGCTCCCACGCTGTCTTCTTGGCCTCTTCCTTTTCCCGGTAGAAGCCCCATCAGTTTGGCCAATCAGGGCGCACGAAACATGTGCGGGCTGGACACATGAGCACATCTGCGCCTGCGCAGTACTACTGCACACGCACAGAATGATCCCAGCTGTGGGAGCGAGACAGGGATGCACGCGCAGCCACACTGCTCTTGCGCCGACTGGCCCCAACTGGCCAAAATTACGGGCTTCTACCAGGAGAAGCAGGCGGCAGAGGAAGACGGCGTGGAAGCGATCACTGTGGAGGGGGCTGGAGGAAGTCCCAGGTAAATATAAAACTTTTATACTTATCAGTCTCAGGCACACTTTAAAGTTGCAACAAGCCAAAACACAATTTTTCCGACAACCTCCTCTAAGATTTTTTTTAAAACATATACAACTTTAATCAGAATAGTAATCATTGACATTCTTTTGATAGATCTGAAAGCTGGAATCAGTTTGTTTTTTTAAGATTCCAGATCAATAAGAGACACACCATAACCAGAGTTATTACTAAAACTGCTCAGAGCAAAACATCTAGTTTACCACCTGCCAATACAAATCCTGAAAAAGCAAAATACTTAATGAAACCAATTTGTTATACCGGTGAAACTTTGTTAACATTGGCATGCTGGCAAAACAAGGAGAGGACAAGAGGCAGCAAAAAACACAATGAAAAAAAAAAGTTTTTTGCCATTGGTATTTGCTGCTGTTCTATTGTGATATGTCACAAAGTGACTTCATAATTAACTAGGTGAAGGCTTGAATTATAATTTTAAACCATCATCGATATTTTAGAAAAAGGCTCCAGAGAAATTTGATTTTGAATTTCAAACAGGTTGAATTACTGACGTTGGAGAACAGTGGAGGAGAAACAAGAGAGGTCGGCACCACACTGAGTAATTAAAGCTCAATTACATTTATTGTCACAGTACAAAAACAAACATGACAGCAGCAGCGAAGGACTGCTGTTTCGGACTACATCCTTTCTCAAGTTGCTTATAGTCACAAATGATCTACAACACACATCAAGCTTAAAGGAAACCTGAAACAAGACGGACATGGAGGCTGCCATTCTGTATCTCCACATACCTATAGAGCTTTTAGCCAAATAGAAACCTTTTCAAAAGTCTCTTATCACAGCCTGTGTGAAGGAAACTGTATAGTTGAAAAGGGCAAAAAAAGAAAAAAAGAGAGATTCGGGAGCCCAATCTGGTGCAATATTGTTAGTAGATCAGGGTGGTGAATAAAAAATAGTAGATATTATACTCACAAGAGTGGGTTGCTATAAAAGGCAACCACTCATTGTCGCATGTAGGGAAGTACTGTCGTCACTCGGTCTTTGGATCCTAGGTGGTCGCTGCTCCAAAATGATTGTTCAGTTGAGATGTCTCGACTAATTCTCCCCTTACAAGGTAGGGGGTACTAGTGATAGACTAAGGTAGGTATCCTGGCACCCAGATCCTCTGAGCGTTATAGAAGCAGGCACTGTTAGTGACCTGAGGAAGCGGCTGTGGCAGTGAAACGCGTTGTCTAGTGCACCAATAAAAACTGACTTTTTATCCTGAACCTCTACTTGTTTTTACCCCAAGTGGAACACCTATAAGGTAGGACAACTTTATGCTATATCATTGTTGGATACTACCATACAGCGTTATACACATAGAATTATACAATTTTCTCTTACCCCGGGCACCTTCTACCTATCATAGTCTGTGAGAAATAAAAGCCATGTCTATCAGGTCCCTGCTTCATAAGTTGCCATCAAAGGCAGGATGTACCATGTAGGTGTAGGTGCCACTTCCATGTCACTATTCACAGATGATTGATTTACTGTTTCTGCCCTGCCCACACACACACACCACTTTCTCACAGATCATATGAGAACAGCTCAGGGATTTTTCAACTACAGAGAAAGGATCTAAAGAGAAGGACTCTTCTCTTTAGAGTCCACACCTCAAGGGCCATCAACAGCCAATGAACACCTAGTGAAAGGGGGAGGGGTCAATGCATGGACTCTGGGAGATGGCACGCATATAATGCTAATCTGGCAACTCACCTTGTAAGAAGGAAGCCACCTGGTATCCAGCAGAATTAAGCCTCATGACTACACCATCCAGTGCCATGTCAACGCTGGCCAATAAATGTCCGGCAAATACACTTCCAGTAACGTGACTATATCACATAATCACAGCGGCCAAACATCAGTGACTCAAGGAGGCTAGCAGGACATTCTGGCCCATGTACAAAAGTCACTGCCTAGCACAGACAATCGCAATGGAGCTAACAACATTGATGTAGCCTACAAAGTATGGTGGTTTACTATTTTAGCCTGATTCATTGATGACTATAAGCAGCTTGAGAAAGTCCTGCAAGCCCCATTGATTGTAATTTTCTCACTGAATATTTTTTTTAATGAGCTGGATATATCCTGACACAGACAAGACACAGAACATTTATATTGTGCTTTTCAGTTTTTAATGTATAACTGGAAGAGAGGAAAAGCGGACTCTTGTGATTTTTATACAAATGACATTACTTAGGGCAAAAACAGGCAGGACAACTATATTGGAAATAAAGAGTGGAGGAACGGGTTTTTTGTTGTATGGTATGCCAGACTATAATTCTGCTTTAAGGGCCCAGATTCTGAAATGTTTTAGTCTGTCAACTTGTGTAAGTATAGCTGTAGCTCTTACAAAGTAAATGGGCTTCTTTAATTTTATGAATTAGCTGGTGGGGCACGCTATGCTGTGTAAGGTAGGACATCGGTGGTGCCACTGCCTAAGCGCCATACCCCCCCTCCAATCAGTGCCAGAGCAGGGCGGACAGACACACACATGCTGTGGACAGCTTGGAATTGATTTTTTATTTTAGAAGTTCACATATAAATTGATATTTAATAAAACTAGAGATAGTTACTATGTAACTATCTCTAGTTTCATTAAATATCAATTTATACATTTTTGACTGCAATGACTCTGACCCTGCCTAAGTGGTCATTTTAGGCAAATTCTAAGCAATGGAAAAAATGTTTTTTAGCAATAACAGATGTATCTTGAGAAAATACTTTGATTTAATGTTTTATGCAGTTCTTATTTCCGTGATTACGGACTGCACAGAAATTTGCATTTGCGAATGGCTGCAGTAAAATCTTATGGGCAGCCTCTCGGTAATATTCTTTGTTACAGAGAAGACTCCTCGGTGAATAAATTATTCACTGCATACTTGACCTCGATTTAAGTGACACAGCTTATTTGGAATGTTCTACTTAGGGACACTTAAAAAGGGAAAAAAAAATTCCCGTTCATTATGCAAGCGTGAGTTAGAGATCTAAATCCTGGGAAGAGGTCCAAACCAGGCAGACCTCGAACTTCCTCCTGTTCTGAATCTTCTGTCTAATTGAGGCATGACAGGAGAATTTAATAAAATTTTGATAAGTTCATGAATAACTGCAGCCTATGATAATGTCTTTAGCGTTGTTCCCATTCAAACTGTCAGGCTTCTGTCAATTGGGTGGAATACAATTATTGTTATTTACTGTTGTCACTACTACAGTTATTTTTAATTTTATAGTAAGGTCTTTAACACTTAACAAGCTTCACAGCAGATACTTCCATTCTGACAATCTATGGAAGAAACTCGAAAAATTGGAATATCATGCAAAATTCCATTTATTTCAGTAATTCAACTTAAAAGGTGAAACTACTGTAATACTGTATATGAAATAGTCATTACATCCATAGCTAGATATTTTAAACCTTTATTTGTTATCATTTTGATGCTTATAGCTTATGAAAACCCCAAAATCAAAATGTTAGACCATTAGAATATTGTGGAAATGTTCAATAATCTAGGCTCAAAGTGTCAGACTCTGATCAGCTAATTCATCCAAAACACCTGCAAAGGGTTCCTATTTCATATACTCATTTCACCTTTTAAGTTGAATTACTGAAATAAATTGAGTTTTGCACAGTATTCAACTTTTTCGAGTTTTACCTGTAAATAAAACAAAAGATAATTGTCAATTGTTGCTTCAGTTTTGGTCAAATGACCAAAGGTTGCTTCAAGGGGTACGATACTTTAAAGTGGAGCCACATTTACTTAATAGTTTGGTCAGTCATTGGCTATTCAAAATTAGATGTGTGTACCAGGCTAAGACCGGCACACACTTTCAATCATGATTGGCCAATCACTGTACAACCTTACCACCTCCATGAAGTATGAGGGTGAGTCTACATAATCTGCTCATATTTGTTGACCTTCGTGATACATGCAGGTGGTAAAATTGGCCAGTGATTGACCAATCATAATTGAAAGTGTGTACGCTTGTGTACCAGGCTTAATAGCTTGGAGCACACTTATTAGTGAATATATATATATATATATATATATATATATATATTATATATACACACACACACACATGCACTGTGTATTCCTCATATGCATTTTATCAGGACACACATCAATCACAAGTCATATCATCTTTCAACTCCAAAAAAAAAACAGTAAACATGGGATTACTAGAGTGACCTCAAAGCCTTATGTAACCTCGTAAATTAAACTTTTATAAACTCTATATAAAACAAAAACATATAGGCACTAGTATTCTCATTGGTCAGGAGCCTTATTATTGGTTCCTGATACCGGTGTGTTTTGTGTGTCAGCCCATATATGTTTTGTATAGAGTTAATGAAAGTTATATCTTAGGAGGTTACATATGGTTTTTAGGTCATTTTAGCGATCCCG
This sequence comes from Hyperolius riggenbachi, assembly GCF_040937935.1. NCBI lineage: Eukaryota > Metazoa > Chordata > Amphibia > Anura > Hyperoliidae > Hyperolius > Hyperolius riggenbachi. Next base: position 61,362,979 of record NC_090651.1, read on the forward strand.
CGTTCAGTGTTTATTCTATAGCCACTATAGGCTAGTTTGCAAGTTTATCTTTCAAAAAATCAGTACTTGCTTTTAAACTCCACAAGGCAGTAAAATAAGTACGTTTTTCTTAACTCTTCTTCCATATTGGTTAGTGAACACATCAATCACATCAGTAGTTCAATTGGATTAGATTAGTCCAAGTGGACTGTGTTGGAGTATCAACAGGATTATTATCTAAACTGCAGTATAGTAAAACAACCACAAGGCGTCACTGTGTGTAAAGTGCAATGGTGATATTTATGGGATTGTCATTTCCTGTATTCACTCTGTGTTCTCTCTGTTCTAAGCAAGCTGCATTTCCTGATGGTGGTGTATGATCTATAGCTGCATATTTTCCTTCAGTAAAGAGTCCTATCTTGTTATACTGGGGTGCCTATCTGTATCTACAGAACTCTAACAGATTGGAAGGTGAAAACGCTGAGTCAAAACTCGATTTCTACAGTCTGTTGCATATACTGTATTGTTAAGCCACTTGAATCTTTGTAACAAGTGATGGTTTTGACATGCAGATTTATCTAAGAATAACCTCAAATTATACATTTTTCATCATATATCCGGTTTCTTTTTCGCATGCTTGAGTCAGGTGCATTTTAAAAACAAACTTTATTACAAGATGAAACATTTGGATTGCTATGTGATGAATGATGTGGGATACAATGACGATGAAGTGATTAAACACAAAGCAATTTGTTACAGAACGGGATTATCAGGATTCACTTCTGCAACACATAAAATGTTTACTTCTGGCTGCTAATTTGTCTTACCGTTAGGCAATTATAACAATGATTACTGAGCTAATCAAGTGCAAATCAGTTTTTAAAGAGCAATTCACACTCTGAAAAGTTTTAATCTGTCGGCTTGTGTAAATTCAGCTGCAGCTCTTACAAAGTAAATAGGCATCTTTGTTCCTGTGAACAGATTTCTGCGTTCAGGCAAGTTTCCTGTTGGGCTGGCGGGGCCGCCATCAGGGCAGCACTAAAGGTCAGGCCTCTATTTACGTCACAGGAGCCTATAGGCACAGATGTCCTGGCACCCTACACTTCAACCTCCAATAACCTACCAACTCCCTACCAATGCACCGCAAGGGTGCTGGCTGGCACAGCTGTCACTTCTCCCTTAGTTTCCTTGCCCATCATAGGTAGCTACAGGTGCCCCTTAGTATTGGGTATCCAGAGCTATCCTTGGTATTAAGTAGCTAGAGGTGTCCCGAAGTATTAGATAGCTAGAGGTGCCCCTGACTAAAGGGAGATCTGGTCAGCGGATTGCTGAGACCCGGGTGAGTAACCTCTCATTTACACCCCACTTTCCACTTGGGACTCTGCATAGGTAAGGCAGAAGGGAGGCACTTGGGGAGGGGAGTGAGCTGCCTTTCAATCATCAGGCACCGGTAGGCACATGCCTACAGTGCCTTATGGTAAATCCAGCCATGCTAATGGTACTGCTGTGTGGGGCCTGAGGAGTCTGGAGCCCAAACTGTGGCAGTGCCCCACCTGATATCCAGCCTCTATCTGCTGAGACATACTAGTAATACTACTAGGGCTCTGCAGTTTTGTGTCCAGTGTACGAACAACAGTAACTCACATCCAGACCTGGCTGGACCTCGCAGAAAAAAGAAGGGACGATAAAGCTTTGCACTTTGTAAAAACTACAAGAGAACTTGAACAAGCCGACTGATCTATGATGCCTAATGGGGGAGCACCCCTTAAAAGGACAGCATTATTATTCTCACACAAGGGTTGACTCATAATCGGTAAAATTGTTATGCGGTACGCACATAGCGCAACTCATGTCATGTACGCAACGCACATTGGCTCATATGCAAGTCAGTTTTTCTCCCCCGAGATTTCACCTAGTTGATATTTTTACATCTTGTCGTAAATAACATCAATTTTGATATTACTTTTTTCACCAACTTTTGGGTGTTTTTTTCAATTGTAAAATGCATAAAAGTTATTTTAACCACTTGAGGACCCACCCTTTACCCCCCCTTAAGGACCAGCGCTGTTTGTTGTGATCTGTGCTGGGTGGGCTCTGCAGCCCCCAGCACAGATCAGCGGGCACGCAGAGCGATCAGATCGCCCCCCTTTTTTCCCCCCTATGGGGATGATGTGCAGGGGGGGTCTGATCACTCCTGCGTGCAGGCTAGTTGCGGGGGGGGCACCTCAAAGCCCCCCTCCGCGGCGACATTCACCCCCCTCCCTCTCCTACCTCTCCCCCCCGGTGATCCGGGCTGCACAGGACGCTATCCATCCTGTGCAGCCAGTGACAGGACGTCCCCTGTCACATGGCGGCGATCCCCGGCCGCTGATTGGCCGGGGATCGCCGATCTGCTTACGGCGCTGCTGCGCAGCAGCGCCGTACAATGTAAACAAAGCGGATTATTTCCGCTTGTGTTTACATTTAGCCTGCGAGCCGCCATCGGCGGCCCGCAGGCTATTCACGGAGCCCCCCGCCGTGAATTGACAGGAAGCAGCCGCTCGCGTGAGCGGCTGCTTCCTGATTAATCAGCCTGCAGCTGGCGACGCAGTACTGCGTCGCTGGTCCTGCAGCTGCCACTTTGCCGACGCACGGTATAAGCGTGCGGTCGGCAAGTGGTTAAAGAGAATATAAAAATGATCTCCTAGGAGATATCTCAGGAGTTAATTGCATATAGGCCATTATGTACAACATGTGCAAATGTGCACAATGCATGTTATGTGTAAAACTGCCGCTATCTGCATACAACAATTTTACCGTACATCAGTGAATCAGCTCCATTGTTTCCTAATGGATAAGTGACAGCAACATAGGAACAAAGTCATTTAAAGTGCATTTTATGATGGTAGCAATGTACATTTAATAAGTATGTCGTTTAATAGTTACATTTTTTTCCGATAGTGGTCCTTTAGAGTGAGCCTAAACTGAGGAGGATATGGATTTTTGCTTTTAATTATACCAGTTGCCTGACTTGCTTGCTGATCCTTTTGTCTCTAATACTTTTAGCCACAACCACTGAACAAGCAATGAACAGGTGTTTCTGACTGAAGTCTGACTGGATTGGCCATATGCTTGTTACAGGTGTGTGATTCAGCCACTACTGCAGCCAAATAGCTCAATAGGACTGCCAGGCAACTGGTATTGTTTAAAAGGAAACATCCATACCCCTCTCAGTTTAGGTGCACTTTAAGGATGCTTAAAGTTTGGTGTTAAACAAAATCGATATGTTACACAAAGATGACAATCCCATCTTTCAGTGGGCTGTATACAATGAATAATAGTGTCCCTTTAAGTTGGTGCGGTTGCTCCATTACTATTGAAATGATTTGTTTTTTCTTTATTGTAATAGGACTTATTTTGAATTACGTTCCCTGCATTTATCTCTCTCGCATCCCATCTTACCTCGGCGACATCAGAAGAGATCTCATCAAAAGATATTAAGTCCCCGTTCTGTAACAGTAAAGAGTGATGGATGGTGGTGAAATGAATAACACAATCTGGAATAATGATAACGAGCAACAGAAAATGGAAATGATGCATCTTATGGTGAGCTGGGGAAGTGCTGGGGGCTCACGCAGCCAGTATTAATGGTAATGGCAGATAATAGGAAATATTCATCACCAGGGGATCAGTGGGAGGGTGCAGGTGACAAAGCTGCCACAGTGAGGACTCTGGTTTAGGTCATGGGATGTAAAGGTCACCTTAAAGTAAAAGTCTGGGCTAATGAAGAACTAGATATTGTTTGACAATAAGAAGCTCTACAAATAACTAAATTCAAACAATTGCATCTTTTATCCAGAGTTGGTGCTTCCATAGAGGCAAAGGGGGCAATTGCTTCAGGGCCCCAGAGTCTGTAGGGCCCCCCAATGTGTCTCCCCCTCAACTCACCTGCCTGTGCTCCCTGCAATGGAGCAATGAAGGACTGACAGGGAAGTACGCCTGCCGGGAAAGGCAAGACGCTATTGTGCCAAAGACGTTGCAGGGGCCCAGAGGGCACAGTAAATTTAGGGTGTGAAATTTAGGGAGAAAATTGGTTGCAATAAAGGGCCTCTAATGCTGCTTTTTGGTGGGTGGTGTCTGTTGGGGGGCCCCCAGGTCAATCTTCCCCAGGGGTCCGATTGTTACTAGAACAAGCCCAGCTTTTATCTAATTTTATTGCAATGCAGGAACAGGTGATATGCTATCTAGAGTCCTAAAGCAAACCTTCCAGTAACAATGAGTTGATGAGTAGGGATGGCCCTGCATAGGAGAACTCAAAGAGGAGCATGTCATCAGTTTGATCAGCTGATACAATTGTAAGCTTCTGATTTGCTGTGATGACTTCCTGGTTTAACGCATGATCATGACCAGCAAATCAGAGCCTTACAAATCTGTCAGCTGATCAAACTGAACACATGGTTCTCAGTGAATTCTCCTAGACATGACTATCCCTGCTGATGAGAACAATTGTATTTATAGTACTAATCTTATGGAAGATTTTCCTGGAATCACACAGTCTTATTTTGTGGACACATCTTATCTAATCTAATGAATTTTTAAACTGTTTCCTGCTCTTCGGCATTATCTTCTCAGCCCCACAGGAGTTTTACGTCCTCTTATTAGTTATCACTGAGAGTTAAGCCCCATACACACACTCAACAGTGATCTTTTATGCAGCACAATTATCAAACAACTTTTGTTGAGAAACAAGTTGAACAACCAAAAAAAGTTGCTTGCTATTGTTCACACAACTGATAAAACTGATGACGTCAATCCAACAGTTGGATTGACTCCTTATCAGTCTTATCAGTTGTGTGAACAATAGCAAGCAACTTTTTTTGATCTGCTGCATGTTTGTTTAGGGTCTATGGCTAATAGTATTAGAGGCAGATGATCAGCAGGACTGCCAGGCAAGTGATACTGCTTAAAAGGAAATAAACATGGCAGCCTCCTTATTCTCTCACCTCGGGTTCCCTATAAGACAGAGCCTAGCATGACAGACAGCCTCTAGCTGGGCTGCTTGAACTTGAACACATTTTTGAAACTTTTTGTAAGATTAGCAGGAGAAACTTTTGACACAAAAAAGTAACATTTGATCATCCTGCTTATTAAGCAACCAGATAATGTACGGAGAGCTGTAGTTGGGCTTGAAACTGTCATGAATACACATGTATGGAAAAGCACATAATCCTTCTGGCAAGAAACCTGTCTAAGCCTCAATTTCTTCACTCAGAACAAAAATCCATTTATATCACATTGTACATCATTACTTGCGGTAATTACTAATCCCTCCAACAGAGCAAGGGAAAATGTCGCCGTGCTATAAATGGCCCAGAAATTATAATAAAGGCCAATTATAGCAAAGCTCATTACAATCTGTTACGTGTGATAAAATTTTCTTCACGTATGAAACTAATTGCAAATACAGATAAAATTGTGTTTAAAAAAGGGGGAAAACAGAAAGTTGCATAAAGAAACAGACAGCATCTTGGTTATAGGGATGGTCAATGAGATGCAAATAATCTCGACTTGATGCAGCATTATGCACATTTTGTATGCAAATTTAGGCAGCATTAAAATGGACCAATTGAATTTTACTACGGCAGGATTTCATTGGTTAATTTTCAAGCTGCATAAATCTGCATACAACATTTGCATAATGCTGCATCAACTCAAAATTATTTGCATCTCATTGACCAACCCCTACTGGATAATGAAGGTGTGCAGGCAGGGGCATAACTACAAACCATGGGGCCCCCCAGCAAAACTTTAATTGGGCCCCACAATATTCACACCCTTTCCTTTGGCTATCCCTGGTGACCCTCACAGCCCAGAGGCTCATCTTACAAGGGTCATAAAACAGGCGTGGCCATCAGGATCTTGACACCCATAGCAAATGTAGCCACAAAACCAGTGGCTTTGAAAGATGGACTCCTTTATTGGAGGAAGGGAAGGTTAGTAGTTAAAGCCCCCCACAGCTCTGGGACCCTTGCAGCCTCATGACATGCCAGCATATTACACGCTGGCTGCCAATGTGTAATATGCTGCCACGTCCTGACGGCGAATCATGTGAGGCCCTGTTGCCATGGAGACGCGATGCTGGAATCAGAAATCAAGTGAGATTTAACCGCCTGATATCGCCCGCTTGTGACACTGCGGGGAGGGAGGGAGGGGGAAGAGATTGGCTGGCCAGATGAACAGCGCACCCGTGGGCCGTAGTTTTTCCAGTGCTGGCTTAGATGATCCACCATGCTGAGTACTAGCCGAGGCGGTAAGGGAGGTTTACACTCGCTAGATTCTCAGGAGAGGCGGCGCTGATAATACTCCCACCGCTGTAACATTGCTCCATGCTGGGCTGCTTGTTTTATTTTACTTTAGTTCTACTTTAAATAATTTTCCACTATTCCCATTGTGTCTATTTAATGGTACATAGAGGCGATATATTGCATATGTTTTTTTTTTCTTTGTAGAACATATTCAAATATATTCAAATGAAATCCTTCTCCCAATTCCTTGATACATCATTATAGTGTTTGCAGCAGAAACATTAATAAACACAGGGGACACCTATACCTTCCAGGAGGAGAATTAAGATCCGTAATAGGTAGAAAATGTCAGCGAGTTTGATGTCGTGTGAACATCTACCCATAATTCCTGCACGCGGGCTTATGCGTCATTCTTATGTAGCGATAAACTCAGCAATGACAGTGCTGTCCGCAGACGTGGAGAGGAATGCAGGAGCTGGGGATAATTAATGTCCCCTGCTGCCAGAGGTAACTATGGATTTAAACAGGTGGGAGAAAACTTACTGTCGGAGATACCTGCTTATACTACTATTATTTTTCTAAAGCAACAGTGAGCTGACATTTACTATACAGTCATAAAGAAAAGAAAAGGAGAAAAGTCAAGTGAGAAACAGAAAAGAAAGTTGTAGCAGAAAAGGACTTATCAAGGGAGTAGAAGACGAAAAAAAAGAAAACTATACCATAGAATCGAAGTACGAAGGAGTAAAGACGGGCAAAAGAGAAAAAAAAAAAGCCCAAAAGAAACGGAAGAAGGAAATAGGTTGACACGGGGGGACATTTATCAAGAGTGTCAGAGACAAGATACAGTATTAAGAAAAAGACACCGAGAGCCCAATATGGTGTAGTATGCTCAGGACAATAGTGAATAATGTAATGTGAGAAAGTTATACTCACAAACGAGGGTTACCGCTGAGGCAACCACTGTGTATGCAGGTGAGGAGATTAGACCTGTCCTCATTCAGGGTTAAGAAGTCGCTCTCTGTAGATAGACGAAAGGTAGGGGTGGGTCCCCCTTCCACCAAGGGTGGACACTATAATGACTTTGATGAACAGAGGCGCCAGCAGAATAAAATATTAAATTCCCCCGCAGATGTCCTGTGCCCGCGCAGCCACTCTCCGATGCTCTGGCCCTGCTTCCAGTTCACTTCTGGAATTTCAGACTTTAAAGTCTGAAAACCACTGCGGCTGCGTTGCCGTATCCTCGCTTCCCCTGATGTCACCAGGAGCGCATGGCGCAGACCATACTGCGCCTGCGCAGTACGCTCCTGGTGCCATCAGCGGGAGTGAGGACATGGCAACGCAGGCGCAGTGGTTTTCGGACTTTAAAGTCTGAAATTCCAGAAGTGAACCGGAGGCGGGGCCGGAGCATTGGGGAGTAGCTGCGCAGGCACAGGATGTCTGTGGGGGACCATTAGAAGCCCTGGGTAACTTCAACTGATTTTCCCCCAACCCCCCTACAGTGTCCCTTTAACTTTAGTGCAGCTCTAGAAAGCCATGCTAAACTGACGCTATTACGTATGATTTGAGAAGTTTCTTACTATCATGCAGAACAGTTCCTCTGCTGGTTAGAACAGTTTTAGAAGAAAACTGTTGGTAATGCTTTGATAAATCTGGCCCACTGATGCCATCCTCTGGGTCCTCATCACGTCCTACGATGTGATCGGGAACCAGAAGGAGATGTCGGCATTACAGCAGTCACTCAATAGAGGAAGAGGAGAGCTGATCCAACATCCGGAACAGGTAAAAATGAAACTGCTCCCTTCCTCCACTCTGCATTGGCTACCAGGCTTGGGGATGCAAAGGGGCAGGGGTGGAAAGGATGTGGCCCTGCAGTGCAGATATGGTTTTCCATTTGTGGCTGCTAAAGGGTTAGACAGGGCCTGCATTTGGCAGCCTGTGCCCTTGAAAAAAAAAAAAGGTCCATTCTACCAATAGGCCTCCACAAGTGGTGCATCTTTTCATAATAATTGTACGAGGAGGACTTCACTGACGGATCCTGATCAGTATAGCCGACGTTCCGCTGCCTTATTGAATCATGCTGAGCCTTGTGTACAGACAGAACCATTTTACAAAGCATTTAAGACATAAATGAGGAAGACAGGAAAGGTCACATTCCAAACCCTTTAATCATGATGCGGAATACAGGCACAAAAACGGGAAATTTATATATTATCCTATTTCAATGCATAACATACAGATGCTGCTGGACTCTCTCTCTCAGGTTCAGACCTGACTATCCTCCCATTATGTGACTGACTTGTGCCATATCTTCTTCCATTGCCACTTTCCACTGTAGCCCTTAAGCTTCCTTAACACTGTGGCGTTGCGTTGGCAAGTTTTTACAGAACCCTAAGCCAATGAAAGTCAATGGGGCGATGCTATGATGTTTTCTCCGCATACCAGACGTGAGCACATACCTGTGTTACCAGTCAACTTGCGTGGCGACGTGCAGCGGACCATAAGTCATGTAAGTCTATGGCGATGTATATATTGAAAAAAAATTGTGCCGCGCTCATTGCCGAAGCATGCTTTTCAATACACTTCTGCGCAATTCATTTTTTCGGCCACAGGAAGTGAGCGCTAGGGAGCTTCATTTCCTGCTTTGCGTGCTGCCAGGTGGGGATTACTGCATATAAATGCAGAAATCCCTGTAGGCTGTTTGTGGCGTTACGGTGCGATGTAACTTTTGCCGCGCACCACAACGCTAACGCAGGTTTGCAGAGTGAAACCCTCCTCCAAAGGAACCAAGTGCCACTTTTTCCCCTGGTTTCTAATAGCTATAGGAGCTGCCATGTTCCCCCCTTCCCTTCTAGCTGCCCATTATTTATCCAGGGGAAGGTGTGAAGACAGGATGTGTGGCCAGAGAAGAGGATGTTACAATAATCAAAGTGGAATATGATTAGGGCATGCACTGGCAATTTGGTAGGGAAGTGGATTTAAACAGTGAAATGACAACACGACAATGAAGCCTGTGTACAGCTGTTCCATAGCACTTTTTAACGATCTGTCATTGCTTTCGTTAGTCATCTGGGCCGGTAGAGCGCCTATGGTGATCCCTCATCCCCTTTCCATTGAACAGTACATACTGCTCGGCTGTATCCAAACAGCGTCTCTGTACAGTGCTCCTGACCTAAAATTGTTAAAGGCAACCAAGCACCATGCCGGTGCAGTTACACTCCTTAACTAACTGCACAGGCAAAGAATGGTCCCGGCAACGCAAGCACAATCGGGAAGGCGCACAGATGGGGCCGTGCATGCACAGTAGTCTGCGACTACCGAGGAAGACAGCGTCAGAAGGAAGGGGAACTGACGGATTACAAGGCGCTGGAAGAATCTCCCGTTAAGTATAAATCCATTTAACCCCCGTCTCAGGTTTACTTAAATGGAGTCTGAAGCGTTATTAAAAAAAAAAAAAAAAAAAAAGATACAAAGATACTCACCTAAGGAGTACAGAGTACAGGGCACATTTTCCTGTGGATCCACCAATCTGGTATATCTGATCATGTGTGCTAAATGCCCCAATGTGATGTATGTGGGAGAAACTGGACAAACTCTGCGCAAACGTATGAATGGACACAGGCACACTATTAACGATACCAAATCTGAACTCCCAGTTGCTTAGCACTTTTTTTTCCAACGGATACAGCATGTATGATCTTCGTGTCACCGCCCTGAAGGGTGGCTTCAAAACGTCAAATGATCGATTAATAGCAGAAACAAAATTTATAAATTGGTTCAAAGCAGTGGATAAAGGCTTGAATAAGGACAAAAACTGTTTATATTGGTATGAGGCTGAGGATATTTAATGCCAAACTCTTTCTCAGCCTATAAAGCTTAACTTGTGAACTCAGAATTTACGATGCCTCTGTGACAATCCAACTCCCAGGTCTGGTAACATGGTGTAAACAAGGATTCTTATTTCCGCTAACAACCTTCCACCCCATTTAAATGTTCTGTTTCACTTAAGGCATCTTAATGACTTGTATTTATACTTGAAAAAAATCTATGTACCCCCTTTTGATGTTGCATGTATAAAGCTGTCTGTACCATCAGCCTGCAAGCATACAGGATTATAAGTCCGACGGAGGCTGCAAAGCTTGCTTATTCTTATTCTTTTTAGTTAGCCAAAAAATGGCATCATCCTGATTTAAAACTTCTTGCTTTCACCTAAGGAGGGGGAAGGCTCTGGGTCCTATAAAGCCTTCCCATTCCTCTCCTCGTCCCGTCATTCCTCCGCAGGCTCCCCCATTAGCCATCTCTGACCCATGCGTCTGCGCTCTTCCACTGCAAGTGGATTTCGGAAGTCTTCAGGAGCCGGAGTGCTCCCGAAGATGGGCGCCCTCTCTTGGGCACTCTCGCGCGCGCAGTACAGAGACGCCCATCTCTGGGAACACTCCGGTTCCTGAAGACTTCCAAAACCTCTCACGGCGAGATATTTATACAGAGGAGCCTGTGGGAGTACGAGGAGATGAGCAGAGGAACGGGAGAGCTCTACAGAACCCAGAGCCTTCCCTCTCCTTAGGTAAGTATTTTTATTTTTTTTATTTTAATAACGCTTCAGATTTACTTTGAAGTCATTAGACCCCTATGTACAATTTCTTGTTAGGAACACATTTCAGCGGTTTCTGCTAGTCTATCCACTTACGGACAAGTACCTAAAATAATGTTTGTTAATATTCTTGTAATGTACAGATATGACCTGGAGGGGTTTTTATTTTATTTATTTTTTGCCAAAGAAAATGGAATTAAATATTCCAACTCCTTCAGCAAAGGGCTCTTTGCACCACCTTGATAAATGCATAAACGTTCCCTAATACGGCAATTTATATTGGTGCTTGATACCAGCAGGCCGGGAGGGATAGATCTCGTAGCTAGAAGAGAAATGACATTAGTGAATGATATTTTATGAGTGCCACATGTAACGATAATGAACCCTGCCATTCATTCTTAAAAGGTTGCAGATAAAATGCGCCTATCACATGACATATTAGTGATTAGGTTTTTCAAGTGTGTTCTCATATGTCTGGGGGGAAGTGACAGCTGTATTAATCACCACTAGGTGCATTTCTCACGTAACACGCTTGGGTTAAAAGTTAGCTGAAAGTAAATATCATTGTGATAGTTACTATGGGTACGGTATATTATACAAAGCCTAGTTCAGCTTTCCATTTCTCCTAACTGCATATGATGCTAAATTTGTATTCATGAACAATGCACAATATTTTGCCATAGTTTTATTGGAAGGACCTGGCTGGCTGCATCCTGTAGCTCCATTTCTTGTAGAGATAAATTACCATACAGAAGGTGTTCAGGCTCCCCCTATGCCAACACCACCCACATGAAGTAGCAAAAAGCTGGAAGGGGGCACTAGCCAGTCTTCCACTGTCAGCACAGATCACCTGACCACTCCCACCTCTTCCCTATGCTGCTAACAGATTAAAGTAAGCCAGTAGTGGATATAAGGCAACAATTTAGATACTCACCTAGTTAGAGGGAAACCCCTGAATAGTCCAGAGGCTTTCCATGACCACCTCAACCCCACCTTTGCTGCTCTTGGACCCTCTGAAAATACCCCAAAAGTGTTTGTCAGATATATTTTCCTGGTCGTGTTTCCCTTCATGAAGGAGCGTGGCGGTACTGCGCTGGCTGAGTGTGGCTGCGCCTGTGATGTAAGCCAAAGCCACATGTCCACGAGCGGCTCTATGCTGCTGCGCTGGTGCAGCCATACTGGGGCAGGTGCAGTATGGCCATGCTCATTCACGAATAAAGCGTGGCCATGAACTATCAGAGGGTACCAGCCAGCAGCAGTGGTATGGCGGAGGAAAGGACCAGTGTGGTTTGAATGATAAAACTACATCTTTTGATTCTGAATTCTTTGTGATATGCATGGCGAGGGGTGTGGTGGGGGCGTGGTTAGAGGTGTGGCAGGGGTGTGTTTTAAAGTGTCCCTCAAAAAGTTGGGATGTATGCAAGAGCCCTGAAAGTCTGTGGGCTTCTGCACTGTCGGAGCAGGATTCAGTAGACTCCGCCCGATGATCATAGCTGCATACATTTTAATAAAATCAGGGTATCATTTGTATGAAATAGGAATTATTTGCATCTAATTAACCATTCCTATTGGGGGAGGTTCTACGATAAGAGGCACACGCCTATGCTAAAAATTCACATGCAGTGGAAACTGGTCTTTATAAAAAAACAAACTGATGAGCGACATGAGTATGGGGTCATTAGCAAAGGTCGCATCACTAACATATACCCCGTATAGGCAATGGGTGGAATGGCCCTGATCCTCCTGACCTGACCATTCACAAGCAGACATATTGTACGCTTCCATAACAATACAAATTCCTTAGAGAATAACAAAAATAAAAATAGGTTAAAGGAAACAAAAAAGAATAAAGCTGCTCTAGTTCAAGGACTGGCAGAGATTTAGAAATGATCCATTGCATCCGTATAACCTTCCACACTTATTGTTTTCTGAAAATGCCACCGTCCTTTATGCACAAAGCAGGTGATGGAGTTCAAGACAGTCTCATTTATATTGTTCAAGAAGGTGTCTTGAAGCTCAGAGTTGTAACAATACTGCTTAAAGTCTATGCAGCGGTAGTAAAGTGATTCTTATCTTTATTATTTATAGTTTTTGTTTATTGTAGTAACACTTAAAGGGGCACGATAGCAAAACGTTGTAAAATGTAAAATATGTGTAAACATAGACAAATAAGAAGTACGGTACATTTTTTTCCAGAGTAACATGAGCCATAAATGACTTTTCTCCTATGTTGCTGTCACTTACTGTAGGTAGTAGAAATCCGACAGAAGCGACAGGTTTTGGAGTAGTCCATCTCTTCATAGGGGATTTTCAGCAGGGCTTTTATTCTTTATCTATTCCCTCAAAAAAGGATTTAAACAATGATGCTGGCCAGCTTCCCTGCTTGCTACATTTTTTGGCAGTTGGACAGAGCAACTGCCAGTGCTTTTGAAAATAAATAAATCCCTGAGAATCCCCCATGAAGAGATGGACTTGTCCAAAACCTGTTGCTTCTGTCAGATTTCTACTACCTACTGTAAGTGACAGCAACATAGGAGAAAAGTAATTTATGGCTCATTTTACTCTGGAAAAAAACATACTTCTTAGTTCTATATGTTTGCACATATTTAAAATTTTACAATTTTTCATCATACTGCCCCTTTAAAATTCTATTGTTATTCAAAATTATTTACAGAAAGTAGTGTGTCTACCCGTGTATGGCCGAGCCTACGCAGTACTACAGAGCTGTAATATGTACAGTACAAAATATATTAATAATTAGGCTGTTTTACTTGTATTATTTTGCTGCCTGAAAGAGTTTATTTCTAGGCATGGAAGTGACAGCTTTTGTATTGTTGGTACCGTGTCGGGAATATATTAAACTGTCACTGTTAAGCAAATTGCAGCCATAAAAGTTTTCCTGGCAGAATACAACTTCTGAGGGCAGAGAGAGATACAATACCTGAACTACTGACCTTTTTCTAACTCTAAGACACTTAATAGGCTGCCATTCATTAGAGACCATAAAACATTCAACTTACTTTGTACATGTTTAAAGAGACACTGAAGCGAAAAAAAAATGATGATATTATGATTTGTATGTGTAGCACAGCTAAGAAATAAAACATTAAGATCAGATACATCAGTCTAATTGTTTCCAGTACAGGAAGAGTTGAGAAACTCCAGTTGTTATCTCTATGCAAAAAAGCTATTAAGCTCTCTGACTAACTTAGTCGTGGAGAGGGCTGTTATCTGACTTTTATTATCTCAACTGTAATTGAACTGTTTACTTTTCCTCTGCTAGAAGAGAGTTCATTACTTCACAGACTGCTCTGAAAGACTCATTTTGAATGCTGAGTGTTGTGTAATCTGCACATATTATAGAATGATGCAATGTTAGAAAAAACACTATATACCTGAAAATAAAAATATGAGAATATTTTCTTTGCTGCTAATCTTCTAGTAATTATTCATAGTACACAACCAATTCATTATATCATATATTTTTTATCGCTTCAGTGTCTCTTTAAATATAAAAGAAAACCCTGGGATACATAAAAAGACATTTTAGGAGTAGGGGGATAAATATAATTGTTTATCTTATCGGTTTAATTTCACCTCGGGTCCACTTTAAACTGCTTCGGATTCACTTTAACTCCGGGTACAGACTCACCAAATACACTAGTGTAGTAATCACACAGCAATAACAGGCTACTCAAAACTTTAAAATACCATAAATATTTACAACACAAAATTAAAGTTGGTTAACAAGAACTATTCTTCAAAAGAAGAAACAGCGTGAAAAGAAGCCCCGAGAGAAGTGACGAGAGCAGCCATGTCCCAGAGCTGATTTATGCCACAACAAAAAACAACATAAACCAATAAATTATAGCGAGTGTTCCTGCATTATAGCCGGCAAGTGACAAGTGGATATGGGAGGTTATTTGTGTCCCGACGTTTCTTTATTTTAATTAGATCTAGAACTGCTGCATATCAGCAAAGACAAGAGCAGAAAGTGCCAACTCAGACAAAGTACGGCTGTAAAAGCATCACATTTGGATATTAATGTCCATGAATCAGAAGTTATTATTCCTTTACTAGACTTTTAATTATTCGCTGTGGTGTAGAGGGTGGTAAGACGATGGCAGTTTAGGATAGAACATTCTCAGGACTTCTAGAGACTAATGTTGTTCAGCAGATCTCTCCAGATGATGAAGGTTTCCCTTTGGAAGTGACTGATTCAAGACAACAGTAAACATACTTTAAATTGGCCCTCTGTTCAGTGAACTGATAAGGGGGTCTATCAGAAGCATCACCAGATTGCATTAAGCCTCATAGCTAGATGCAAACATTGGAGGTTACGTGGTCAGTCTCCTCAATGTGGATTTTTCACTGTCTCATACATAATAAATGAAAGCAATACAGAAGAGGCTCAAAAAAAGAAGAAGAAACGAGTGAGCTGTGGTGTAACAAATCATAGCCCCCCCCCCCCCCCAGGCAAAACTTTAATGGGATCTCCAATAGTTACACCCCTTCTCTTGCCTCCACTTAGTGCCCTTCAAAGCCTTGGGGCCTATCTTCCAAGTGTTATAAAACAAGTGTGGTCATCATGATCTCCACACCCATAACAAGTGTAGCCACAAAACACCTGATGTGAAGTATAGATCCCTGTATAGGAGTAAGGGAAGGTTAGTAGTTGGGGGCCCCTCAAAGCTCTAGGTCTCCCTGCAATCGCATGGGATGCTCCACTCTAGTCACACCCTTGTGAGTGAGATACTTACCTATCTAGAAGGAAGGCTCTATATACCATAGAGCCTTCCCAGTCCCCTCTCCATCCCCTCATTCCACTGGTGAAGTTCTTCAACCAGCTTGGTTGAATGCGTCTTCGGCAATCCTCGGAAGTACTAGTGTCCTCAAGTACTTCTGAAGATAAGAAGATCCACACTGCACATGCGGGTTCAGGCTCGTGCATGTATACTTCAAAAGCAACCAGCTTCACAATTGTTCAGGGACATGAGTGCTTCGGAACCGTGCCAATGAGTCCTGAAGGCACAGTAGTCACAGAGGAACAGCGCAGGAACAAGATCACGGAGAGAGGACTGAGAAGGCTCTTTTGGATCCAGAGCCTTCCCTCTTAATATGTATCTCACTTTTTGTTTCCGATTATGTGGCATGGCTTCAGTATTGCTTTAAAAGAGTACTGTAGGGGGTAGGGAGAAAAAGCGTTCAACTTACCTGGGGCTTCTAATGGTCCCCGGCAGACGTCCTGTGCCCGCACAGCCACTCACCAATGCTCCGGTCCCAGCCAGTGGTTTTCCAACTTTAAAGTCGGAAAACCACTGCGCCTACGTGGCCTTGCCCTCAATCCCGCTGACTTTACCAGGAAGTATATTGTGCAGGCCCAAAATGATCTGTGCTTGCACAGTACACTCCTGGCCACATCAGCGGGAGCAAGGACACGGCCACACAGGCGCAGTGGTTTTCCGACTTTAAAGTTGAAAATTTCAGAAGTGAACTGGAGGCGGGTACCAGAGCATCGGTGAGTGGCTGCGCAGGCACAGGACGTCTGCGGGGGACCATTAGAAGCCCCGGGTAAGTTCAACGCTTTTTCTTCCTACCCTCATACAGTAGTCCTTTAAGTCTACAGCTAGATCTACACTACATTAAAGTTCACAAAGCACAATTCCACCAGGTACTCTCACCAGATCCGGTGGCTGACTGAGTGACAGATCAGCTAAAACAGCATAAGCATAACATCCAAGGGTTCTCCACGGCTGTTGACATCTGTAACTTAAGCAGAGCGTGCAAACATAGCGTAATACTGCTAGACACATATTTTAGTAACACTGCAATCCAATTTCGTGCCAGGTGATCAACTTTGTGTCCCCTCCACCAGCAATAAAGGCAAAAAGGTTAACCGCTCACCAGATGGTAACTCTGATCCCTTGAGCTGATCAGCAATGTGCACATTTGGTTTTAACCTCCTTGTCCAACTGCAGTGCAAGCTCCTTGGGGTTGGAGTTGAAGACACACAGGAGATGCACTAGTTAGCACAGCTGGTGGGAAAGGCTCTGATGGCCAGCAGACTTCAGGTGAACTTCAGCCTGCCAAACACAAGTGGAAGTTTGCAGTTCCTCCCTTTCTGGACACTTGGCAAGTGAAGATTAGATCAATTACGGGGAATTCCTTCCGTAATTGATCTAATCTTCACTTGTCAAGTTGGACAAGGAGGTTAAAACCAAATGTGCATATTGCTGATCAGCTCAAGGGACCAGCGTTACCATCTGGTGAGCGGTTAACCTTTTTGCCATTATTGCTGGTGGAGGGGACACAAAGTTGATCACCTGGCACGAAACTGGATTGCAGTGTTACTACAATTTGTGTCTAGCAGTATTACGCTATGTTTGCACGCTCTGCTTAAGTTACAGATGTCAACAGCCGTGGAGAACCCTTGGATGTTATGCTTATGCTATTTTAGCTGATCTGTCCCTCAGTCAGCCACCGGATCTGGTGAGAGTACCTGGTGGAATTGTGCTTTGTGTACTTTAATGTTACTGTCCTGTTTTTTGCTAACAGGAACTTTTGAGACTTTGGACTACTTGCTCTTTATGTTGAGCGCCTGCACAGATCCATTCCTACTATTTTAGGGAGGCATTTCCCATCCCACTGTGTGGCGATCCATTTAGATTTTGCTGTGATATTGTGCATTTCTATTGTGATTTGAATTTTTATGTGTTGTGAGGAGCGCCTATAACCACAGTTGATATATAGATCTACACTACGTCAGGTTGACAACATGGGTGGTTAGGGCTCTTTCACATTAGAGGCCTTTTTCTGCGTTTTACCGCCACGGCCATAGTTAACATTTTCCATGGTAAAATGAAAGTCCATAGACTTTCATTTTATTTTTCAAACTTAACGTCGTGTTTTTGAGTGTTGCGTTTTGAAGCTCCCCGGCGCATTTTCAGGGCCAACCGCTGCGATTCTCATTTCAATTGATAGTCATGTATTGGCGTTAAAATGCCTTCAAAAAGCACCAAAACACTGACAGCAAAAAGGCAGCATTTTAGCCTTTTCTACCGTTGCCTCTAGTGTGGAAGAGCGCTTACAGCAGATCCAATCTATGATTTGCTGGGTCCCTCCATGTGATTGTGGTGTCCATTATAGCCAGCTGTGGCATACACTTGCCTCGTCTGTTATCTGTGCG
Source organism: Hyperolius riggenbachi (assembly GCF_040937935.1). NCBI lineage: Eukaryota > Metazoa > Chordata > Amphibia > Anura > Hyperoliidae > Hyperolius > Hyperolius riggenbachi. The sequence continues at coordinate 61,381,016 of NC_090651.1, forward strand.
CTGTATGGAAAAGTTGTTAAAGACGGGACTTTGTGTTCTACTACCACTTGAAGACAAGGGACATGTTTGAACGGATCCTAAGGAAAAAACATTGGATCTGTCAACATGTCAGTTTATTCATGGATCTCTGTTGCAAAAAAATGCATTTATCAGTTGATTATAGCTGTACAGAGTTATGATTTGTCCTGTAACTGATTATCAGGATCGTTCTGTAAAGAAAAAAAAAATCTCATCTTTCACAATATCGGGTTTAATATACTTCTGTTAAAAAATAAAAGATGTGCAAAAAAAAAACCCCAAAAGAAACAGAAACAAATCCCTGCTACTTTAAAGCTTCTGTTTGAAGATCATGTACTATTTTAGAACACTCCCTATTTCCCTAACAAAAAAGGTGTTGGAACCCCTGCAGAAGCACATCTTCTTATTCATTTGGCAAAAAAAGAAACCCAGAATTAAACGTAGCTTTATGTTACTACACAAAAAAAATGGAGGGATGTCAGTCCCTAACCTTTATAAATATTACCAAGCCTCCCAATTGGCTTTCTTACCCATGCTTTATGCAGGGTTTCACACACCCAAATGGATCCAACTAGAAAATGAACTAATGGCCCCATTGTCATGGAAGGGAATCCTATGGTCTCAACATTGGACCCCCAAAGACCTTAAAAAAAGATCTCCTTTTTCATATCACACCCTCATTGTCTGGAGAAAAGTTAGATTCAAATTTAATCTACAATCAAATCCTTCCCGTCTTGTGGAATTATTCTCAAATCCTGATTTTTCGGAAGGGCTTCAGAAGCAGAAATTTAAATGGTGGACCACCCATAAGATTACCACGCTCAAGAGCTTTCTTATGGGAGGCAAAGTCGGTTCTCTTCAAACATTTGTCGAAAATAATCAGATCCCCCTATCAGAATATTTCCGATTGACCCAATTATTTCACTTTGTGCGATCTATAACCACCCCAAACCAAGAACTTAAGCTCTCATCCCTAGAATCAATTTGCTTATCGGATCCACTGCGTAAAGGAATCCTCTCCATGCATTATACAATCCTTAACGCTCCTCAGATTGAGTCTAAGTTTCCATTCCAACAAGATTGGGAGGTTGATTGTGAACAGACTATAGATAGGGACCAATGGTCACAATGTTTTGACACCCTCTCCAGGGGCAGTCTCCAAGTAACTCACATGGAAGTGTCACTACGAATCCTACACAGAACTTACTTGGTGCCTACTAGACTTCATCAAATCTACCCAGACAGGGACCCTTCCTGCTTCCGGGGATGCCGGGAACAGGGATCTATGTTTCATATATGGTGGTCGTGTCCGGTGGTTGCTGGTTTATGGAAAAAAATTCTTAGACTAAGCAACAAGATTTTAGATCTACATCTTATCCTTGACCCAATTATTTTCTTGCTGGGCCTTCACCCAAAAACTATTACTGCTGCTAAACATAAATTGATACAATTTATGGCTAATGCCTGCAAAACATATATTGCTTCTCAATGGCTGAAACCCAGACTGTCTTACACTGTGGCCCTTGAACGTATACATGATCTTATGATCAATGAAAAGATCAAAGCAAACCTGTCGGACACGACTCACCACTTTGAGAAGGTTTGGTCTCCTTGGACACAGAATGTCTCCTCCCTAGGGATTCGCAACGCTATTTTGTACCTTTAAGTCTGACTGCGTTTTTAAGGTTAATAATTTGCAACTAAACTATCACTTGTGTTATAGGTGGATGGGCTGGGCGCCCACGGTCAGTACTGTTCTTGTTTTTTCTTCCTGTTGCTTTCTTTTTTCTTTTTGTTTTCCTTTTTTACTTTTCTTATGATGCATATTAATGTAGGATAGAACTTTTCTGGAGCAACTTTAATCCAGAAACACGCCTATAACCAGAAAATGCTCCTTTTGTAAAATAACGTAATCAGGCGTTGGCTTATGGAAAATCTAACGTAAAGCTTCCGATATTACTTGACAACTGGATGTATGACTGTAATCCAATCGATCTACCCTGATGTGTAAAAATGTTCTGTTTTGTACTTTACCCAAACCGTTTTGTAACGATTTTCTATAAATCTGCAAATAAAAGTTCTTTGAAACTAAAGCTTCTGTTTGAAGCAAAATTTTAAAGCCAATCTCTAAGAACAGATCCTAATATGCCTTCAGATAGCTTAGAAAGTATTATAGGCCTCGATTCATAAAAAGCAGAGCGATAAAAAAAAAAATTTGTCCGGAAAATACTGCACTCGGTATTCGCTCGATCTGTGTGCTAATTCATAAAGTTTTCCCCAGCTGCCTTTGAAGGTCGGTAAATTACCGCAGCCCATTGAGCGGTATAGTAGAGCAGTGTGGCGATTCTCTCTTTTGCCCTGCACAAATGACTCCACAAATGACTCAGACAGATGACTTGCACAGACTTTTCCTGCCTGCACAAATGACTCCACAAATGACTCAGACAGAGGACTCGCACAGACTTTTCCTGCCTGCACAAATGACTCATTCAGATGACTCAGAAAGATGACTCGCACAGACTTTCCCTGCCTGCTCAAATGCCTCACACAGACGGCTCTCTGGCTCTCTCCACAGATGACTCCAACAGACTTCGGCTCTCTGCACTTTGCATTCATCAGAGGTGTCGGACGGTAACTTGTTAATGCCTCACTAGAGATGTCGGTAACTATCGTCAGGCTTACCGCTTGTTGCAGGCTTTATGAATTTACATTTGCTGACAATTTACTGACATGTGTTGGAGGTAACTACAGCCAAGTCGGTAATTTATCTCCCTGGTCGGTAATGTCAGCTGTTCATGCGGTAACAGCCTTTTTGAATTGACACATTTCTAAGTGGTCGGGAAATTCTGCTGTTTTCAGCATTACCGCATGAGGTAATGCTTTATGAATCCAGGTCAATGTACCTTGAGTCAAGGGAGGCTTTTTTACCCAAAAAAATTTGGTTGCTGGCGTACACACGGGCACGTGTGTGATGTCACACAAGCGCCTATGTTATCGCAATCCGCATGCATGGATTGTGGATGGTGCCCGGAGTCAGCAGAGGACACGGGCAGGTAAAGTATACCGCACCGGGGGAGGGTTCACTTTTTACATTGGAGGGACAGCGGCAGGGGATTAGTTGCTTTTACCACTCGTTCCAATATCGCTCATCGTTACAGCCTTGCACCCTATCAACCACGACGGCCCGATATCTTGCAGCATGTCCGATCAATACATGCAACCAATTTCAACCAGATATTGGTTGCATCATCCATTGGGCATGCTCTTGGCAGTACCGATTTTCATCTGATTCTCTAACAATTATTGAATGGGATAACCGATTGGCCACCAAGTCGATAGAGGTTTGGCCACCTTTACTCTTAGACCCCGTTTACACTTAAAGAGATACTGTAGGGGGGTCAGGGGAAAATGAGTTGAACTTACCCGGGGCTTCTAACGGTCCCCGCAGACATCCAGTGTTGGCGCAGCCACTCACCGATGCTCCGGCCCCGCCTCCGGTTCACTTCTGGAATTTCAGACTTTAAAGTCTGAAAACCACTGCGCCTGCATTGCCGTGTCCTCGATCCCGCTGATGTCATCAAGAGCGCACAGCGCAGGCCCAGTATGGTCTGTGTCTGCGCAGTACACTCCTGGTGAAATCAGCGGGAGCGAGGACACGGGCGTGCAGGCGCAGTGGTTTTCTGACTTTAAAGTCAGAAATTCCAGAAGTGAACTGGAGGCGGGGCCGGAGCATCGGTGAGTGGCTGCGCCAACACAGGATGTCTGCGGGGGATCATTAGAAGCCCCGGGTAAGTTCAGCTCATTTTCCCCCGACCCCCCTACAGTATCCCTTTAAGCAGTTGGTATGCATTAGTGTGCGTTAGTACGCATTCTTTCCATAGCAGTGCATTGGGAAGAAGATTTCAGTCAAAACACGTTAAGTGTAAAAGGCGCCATAGGAAAACATGGGCATTACTTTGAAAATCAGTTTTCTAAAGCATCTAAAGCATCGTGGGAGATGCCCATGCTATATAAATACATAATAACAATAATAGTTACTATTAATTAGTAACTAGTACTATTTGAGGAATTGATTGGGTTGAGGGATGATATTAATATGGTCTTTAGCAGTCCTGCAGGCAAAGCCCTACACAAGAATCTTCCATAGTCCTCTGTACTGCTGGGGTCTGGCCTGTGAAGGGTTACAACAACGAACAGGGGAAGGAAATGTCAGATATGACAGACGAGATAACTTTGTCAGCGGTGATTACATTGTGGTTGTACGACAGAACCTAATTAAGACACAGCGCTGACAAATGCCCTGATTTAATCTAACGGTCCTCAGCCACCATCACCAATCTCCTACCTAAATAAATGTGAAAAAGCTCAAAATGTATCCTGAAAATTACATTGAGAAAATAGAATTTACTTGAATTATCCATTATATTAAATGGAGGACAGATTTCACTCAAACAAGCCCTTATTGGGAAGGTAGGATTAAGAGGTCTGAATTATTTGTGTGCAATAATTTCTTCTAATTTAGATAGAGAGACAGACAGACAGATAGAAGCTTCCAAGAGCACATACTGCTGCATTATGCTGTTCAAGGGCCAGTAGATTACTGCTTACTGCTCTGGGTGGTCAATAGATTCCTGTGCAGGTGCTTAAAAGATAGGCTTTCTAACAATAGCTAAACAAGTAGCTTTTACATAGATGCAGTAGAATTCCTTTATAGTACACTCCAAGGGACTGGGCCAAGTAGTTTACTATATCAGAAGTCTATAAGAAATTTGTTATACTCAAGCACATAAAGTACTATCTTAATTCAGTCAATAATCAGGAGTAATTTTTTCTCAATGCTTCAGCAAGCTAGCACAGACTCCATGCAAGCTACATTAAAATGCACAGTGCTCAATAGGTAGGGATTTGCGTGCAATATCCATGCAACAGCTTGCACAGGAAGCATAGGTCTTGCCAGTTAATGCAGGTACAGTATTGATGGTGTGCACGATACTGTAGTGTTGCAGCCATGCACAAGCAAGTCACAGATGAAAGGCCATTCCCTCAGTAATCAGGCAGCAACGTATACAGGAAGCAAAAGTCTGACCAGTTGATGGAGCTTGCGTTCTTTAGCCCATGTACCGGCCGGTACTTTTGAGATAATCCATGTGGGCACAGAGTTGCATTAAGATAGTGAGCCGGCTACAAGTGTCTGCTATCCCACCCACTGACTACTCATGGGCATCCGACTGATGTATAATGCATGTGCCCGCCCATCTTCCACTATAGCCAGATACAGGATACTGCAGGGGCCAAAAAACAGGTTTACTATAACCAAAAGTTCTATTATATATGGGTTTATTATACCAGTTGTTACTCCCATATACTTATAATGGTGATTGGCCGGGACCTGGACATTTAATTTACTATACCAGACATTTACTATTCCCTAAGTTTTACTATATCAGAGTTTACTAGACTTTACTGTACATACACTCTCTGCCTCTGATACAACCCTAGGAAAATATTTCTACCTGGAGTTAAGCTCTGGAGTTTTTGTGATTTTTGGGGTCAAATCACTATCAGTTGATTACTGAATTTGACCTGTTTTTAGGCCAAAAGTGGGGGGTGGGGTTATGAGCAGATCAGCCAATCCATGAGTATATACAGTAGACATAATAAAAGGTCAGATCACAGCCTAGCCAAAGGTTGTGCTGCCCCATTTCTGTAACTATTCACATCCCTTAACACCTGCCCTTCCCCTATCTAAGGTCTTATTTAGTAGTATGTGTCCTAAAGCCATTGTGACTTGACTTCAAGCTCCAGTTCTGTTTCCATGTCCATACAGTCTACTACCTTGTAAGTAAGCATTAGATGCTTTTTGAATAGTTGGTTGATGTGTGTGTCTTCCCTTCATGAAGGTCCAGAACCCTAATTTCACCCAATCTGAAGTACCCCCCTTGCTTGCTGGGTGGTGTGGGATAAAGTAGGGACCAATTTGAGGGAACAATATTGCTAGTGCATTGCCTTAATACAAAACCACTGAAGTTTTTTTTTAGACTAATACCCTCCATTTTTGTCATCTTTGGCAGCTTTTAGCACCGTCCATGTCACAGGTTCAAGCTTTCATGATTTTTGAGGACAAAGGGTTAAGAATGGTTTGTATATGATGTGGCCCCACCTTTTAGCACCTTTTCTTTTCCTCTTTGAAGTGTACCACAGATGGATTAAGGCAAATAAAAGAGATAGAGAGGGAAGCCTTTGAATCCCGCACCCCCATCCTCATGGCTCCCACCGTTGCGCCGGTGGTCCCCCAAAAGTAATAGGACAAGAGTTTGTAGGATTTCTGATTGCAACCACACTTGTGCATGACGTGGAGTGTGGTCGCAATTAGAAATCTGACAAGCTCTTGCTCTCAGGCGCAAGTATGGCCAACCCTACACAGTAAAATGGTGCCACTTATGCTACTGCGCAGGCACATGCATGTAGAGGAGCACGGTCGTGATCTTCATTGGGGTCCCAGGCAGCGGGGGTAGGGGCCAGGAAGGCAGAGGCTCCCCTCTTCCTAGGTAAGCATCTACATCTTGTGCTTAAAGAGGAAAGGGGAAAAAATAAATCAATACGTTGCAAAGTGAGAAATTAAAAAATAGATGAGAGATCAAGGAATGATTGATATTCGCCATGTAATTTGTTCATATTGTTTGGTCCACAATCAGCCTGGGTGTAATCAATTTTACTACTGGCAGACATGAAAAAAACTAGAAAGAACTAACTGCCCTTATTTATAACCACACCCCCTAACATTGCGATAAGCTAAAATTGTTGTTCTTTATAGATGTGCATATGAACAGAGGGAGATACTGCTTGGCAGTGGGAAACAGCTGTTATTTCCCACAATGCAACAAGGTTCACAGACAGGAAACTGTCAGGACCGTGGTCATGACATCACACTGTGGGAGGGGTTTCACCACGATATTAGCCATACAGACCCCCCCCCCCCCCCGAATGATCTATTCAAGAAAATGTAAAGATTTCTTGTGGGAAAGGGGGCATCAGCTACTGACTGGGATGAAGTTTAATCCTTGGTTACAGTTCCTCTGCATGCAGGAGGCACATAGCTACACCTATTTGCCAGTATCGGTAACTGGCGTTGCAATGTAAAATACATAAATGAACTTTGGTCTAATCAAGCTTTCATTATGGAATATCTTTTCATGCGTGTCATGGGTGAGGGACGACATGCGATACACAATTCACAGAAGCTGTCCTGAGCTCACTGAAGAACAGACGTTTATGATTGATGCGTTCATTTACACATGATGATATGCATTGACACTTCGCTATTCACAAAGCAATTACTGCAATGACCTCCGCACAGCTACCAGGCAGCGTTCAGAATCAGCAACTCTCCAGTGAGCCTGAGTATCATCAGCTGTGCAGAGATCACCCACAGCTCCGGAGAAACTTTCTGAACCCTTCATTTATTTCAGGAATTCTGTCTGAACGTATCTCAACAGGTGAATGAATTTTGTTCTGTACCGTAATAATTATAATTTTCTTTAAAACTCTCACTAAACCTTAACCACTTAAGGACTGGGCTATGTTCTTCTGATCTGTGCTGGGTGGGCTCTTCAGCCCACAGCACAGATCATGTTTGAGGCAGGGAGACCAGACTTCCCCCCCTTTTTCCCCACTAGGGGGATGTCCTGCTGGGGGAGGGGGTCTGATCGCCGCCGCTCACTTTCGCCTAGCGGGGGGGGGGGGGGGGGGGCTCCTCAAAGCCCCCCTCCGCAACGATTTTCCGCCTCCCTCCGTTTCCCTCCTTTCCCGATCCGTCCTGCGCCGCCTCTGAGGCCGGGGATCGCCGATCTCCTTTACGGCGCTGCTGTCGTGCGCCGTAAAAACACCGGGGATTTCTTCTCCGCGTGTTTACATTTAGCCTGCGAGCCGCGACCGGAGGCTCGCAGGCTGTTCACGGAGACACCCTGACATGGAAAGGCCGCTCGTTCATGGAAAACCACATACGACCTGCCGCCGCCTATCGGCGTTAGGCGGTCGTATGTGGTTAAAGAAGTATACATGGTATCTGTTGCAGACGGACTCTGCAGCCTGACAGCGTCATTCCTGGGGGTGGAGTCACAAAACTCATCTCAACTATTAAGAGAGATAATTCATGAAGTAAATAGATAAAGAGGGATATTTCATGAAATAAGCAGGAAGAAGAGATAAACTGTGAATTAAGACAGAGAAGGATTGATAAAAAAAAATGAGTAAAGATAGATAAAGATAATCCATACATTAAAGCAAACCTAAAGAAAAAATAAACGTATGTGATAATGAATTGTATGTGTAGTACAGCTATGAAAGAGAACAATGGTAGTATTGTTTTCCAGTACAGGAAGAGTTAAACAAAAAAAACAAAACGTATTTGTTATCTATGCAGAATAGCTTCTCTGAGCTCTTCAACCCAACTGGGTTGAATACAGTCCTGTTTTCTGAAGCACTTAAACAGTCCAAAAAAGTGAGAGACAGCTTGAGATAAGGTTTTACTGCAGGAAAGTTCAAGGGTTCATTATTTCCGCTTTGTTTTATATATCAACCTCCTGAGTGTTATGCCGCTCAGGAGGGTTTCAGCCGAGAGTCCCCAGTATAATTTTTAGAGCTTGCATAGTTGTAATAGCTTCAGCTAGCACTAGTCTAGCTAGCAGTGGTGGCCGGCATCCCCCGATTAATTTTGATCCCCCCGATCGCCCGCTAAATACATCAACCAGCCTGGATCCAGCGATTGGCGCAACCTCCCCGGACAGCTCCGCTCTTCTCTATGGGGAGGATCGAACATGTAGGCGACGTCATGCGCAGACCCGATCCTCCCCATAGAGAGGACTGGAGATGTGCAGGGAGGCTGCGTGGTCCCTGGATTCAGGGGGGGTAATGTATTTAGCGGGCGATCGGGGGGATCAAAAGTAATCGGGGGATGCCGGCCACCACTGCTAGCTAGCCTAGTGCTAGCTGAAGCTATAACAACTATGCAATCTCAAAAAAAAATTATACTGGGGGACTCCTAGGGACAGCTGGCGGTATGCCTGACACAGTGTCGGGCATACCGCTAAGGAGGTTAAACGACAGAGTGTGGTTTTAAAACTGCAACTGTAACAGTATGATGCAATGTTTCAAAAAAGCTGTAACTGAAAATAAAAATATGAGACTCTTTTCCTTGCTGCTAATTTTCTCTTCCTTATCCGTACTACTAATATAATTTATTATATCACAAGTTGTTGTTTTTTTTTCGCCTCAGGTTTGATTTAATAAGTAAGATATGAGATAATTCAAGAAAAAAAAATGGGGGTGTCAACTTCAAAGAGATCTAAATTGTGGGTTGAGATAGATAAGCAGAGATAAGTCATGAATTAAGTCAGATAAGAAGAGTTATGCTGGGAATACACCATGCGTTCTTTCGGCAGATAGTTGGTTCGATTGAAAATAAGATCAGACATGTCGGAAATTATCTATCGTTTTTCTGATCAATTTCTCATAGAAGGGAATGGAAATAGATAAGAAAAGATAAGAGAATCGAGCGGGAAATCGACTGCAAAATCAAATCGAAAATCGATTGGACAGAAAATTGACCGAAAGAACGCATTGTGTATTCCCAGCATTAAACTATGAGTTGAACATGGGGACCTGATTCAGTACTGTCCGATACATTTTCCATGCGCAGGAAGTAAGTGAGAAGTTCACCAACACTGAGGAGCAGCGCATGGCATGGAGCTATAAGGTTCATGGGTGGTTAGTACTAGTAAAATTGCCTTCGCTACCTATGCATGGCAGTCTTACTAAAGCTGTTTGGTGAATAAGGGCAAAGGGGAGATAGATTATGAGATACACAGGCAAGGAAAGATAGATCATAAGAGAAGTTTTGTGAATCAACCCTAAGGTGAGATAATTCATGAGATACATTTTATGAATCAACCCCTTGGTGTATGACAAGGTTTAGGAAACAATAGTTTGTAATATGTATTTTTTTTTATAAAAAAAAAATAAAATAAGCAAAAGTAATTGAAAAACAAAAATAGTGCTAATCTAAATGAATAAAAAAAAAAAAAAAAGTAAACATTTCCTTTAAATTTTCCTCTGTGTCAACCAGGGCAATGGAGTCTATAGCTTTGGAAATACAATGTTTTTTTTCCTTCATACTGTAAAGTAGCAAATGAATTATTTAGCACAATGAATACAGTAGGTGGCAATTATTAAGCATGTGTCCTCCAATTATTGTTCTTTATAATAAAAGAAGAGGGGCAAACTAATCTTTCTATTCCCGGCACATTGTTTATGGCACAGAATGTACATGTGACTCTAAAAATTGTAATTGTCATGGAATATATACTTTAGCGAGAAAATGGATTATCTTGAGGAGTGCCACTTTTTGCAGCTCCACAGCATCCTGTTTAAAGGGAAGGTTCACGCTGCTAAAAAAAAAAAAACTGCAGTCACCTGGGGCTTCTTCCAGCTCCTAGCAGTTGATCGGTGCCCTCAACGCAGCTCCTCTCCCTCGGGGCGTCTAACGGTGAAGAAGCCGACCTCGCCAGGTCGGTTTCTGTGCGCTCCACGGCGGGGGGTCAGGTGGTGTAGAGACATCATCGGGTCTCTACTGCGCAGGCGCAGAACTACTATGCCTGCGCAGTAGAGACCCGATGACGTCACGTACACCACGTGACCCGCGCCGTGGAACGCACATGACGCCGACCCAGAAGCCGACCTGCCGAGGTCGGCTTCTTCACCGCTGGACGCCCGGAGGGAGAGGAGCTGCGCCGAGGGCACCGATCGACTGCCAGGAGCTGGAAGAAGCCCCAGGTGAGTGCAGTTTGATTTTTTTAGCAGCGCAGATCTTCCCTTTAATATTACTGAACAGGAAGTCAGTTATGCATTCAAATATACTTTTCTCTACTTCAAATAATATCCTGAAAGTATGTAGCACTCGTCAATAATGCTTTCTACCCCACCTTTGCCCATATGCAATTCACAGTTTTCCTGAGATTTCTCCTAGGTGATATGTTCACTCCTTGTCAATACAATGGCCCATTTGCAATTAACTTTTCTCTTAAAAGGGAACCAGAGACGAACGATCTCTAAAAAATGAAAAAAGATGTTATACATACCTGGGGCTTTCTCCAGCCCCATAAGCCTGGATCGCTCCCACGCCGTCGTCCTCCGCTGCCTCTATCACCGGTACCGGGTCCCGTCAGTCTTCCGGATGCACAGGGGCTCCCTCCGGCTCTGTACGCATGCGCCTGCGCAGTACGGAGGGAGCGCTCTGTGCTTGCGTCGACTGGCCGAAATGACGGGACCCGGTACGAGTGGACAGAGGAAGCAGAGAAAGGCGGTGTGGGAGCGATCCAGGCTGATGGGGCTGGAGGAAGCCTCAGGTATGTATAACATCTTTTTCTTGTGGCCTCTGGTTCTTTTTAAGTTTTCTCCCAAGTGATATTTTTAAACTTGTAAATAAAATGCCTTTTAAATCACCAGCAAGCAAAGAAATACTTAAACTAATTTTGATAGTACTTTTCCACCTACTTTTTGGTACTTTTTCAATTCCAAAATGCTGAAAAGTTATTTTAAATAGAAGATTAAAAATGATCTCTTAGGCAGAAAACGTAGGAGAAAAAGTTAATTTTGGTAGTACTTTTCACCTACCTTTTGGTACATTTTTAATTGCAAAGTGTTGGAAAGTTATTGTTGAAAAAATGATCTCCTAGGAGAGAACTCGGGAACAGGTGGAACCAACAGGTGGAGCGCTAAACAAACATCCCACTTGCATTGTGATAGAGAATAATTCTTGATTGAAAACACATTTTTCAGTCATTTGCTGAAAATGAAGGCTAGGTTCACAGTGGGGCATTGCATTGTGATGCCACATTTAAGTCGCAACGCAACGTTACAATGCAACCCAACAAAATTGTGGTAACGCACATAAATGCTGCGTTACTGTCGCATAAAGTAGGTACAGTGAAGTATACAGGTAATGAAAATTATGCTTTCCTGTACCTGGTGATGTTGTGTGTGTTTAGAGGTAACACACTGCAGCAGTGCATTATCTGAACGCAACACGATACCATGCAACGCTAACGTCGCACTGTGAACGTGGTATAGACTTCTTATTGCATTGCGGTAAGCTGCGTTATAAGACTTTATAATGCAGCTCTGCAACGTCCTACTGTGAACCTGTCTTGACTCAAAACAAAAACGAAATTCTGTACTATCTCCTCAAAAAAATTGTTGCTGCTACTTTAAATGAATATTTAATGTATATTTACTAGCTAATAAAAAAAAAAGAAATTGGGTAAAAGCAGACACTGGAAAGTACATGTTGTGTGACAAACAGACACACCACGCTACACAAAATCCCGCGCCCTCCTAAGCTGATATTTCAGATAAGAGTGAGTTGGCCTTCAAATAAAGTCACACTTTTCGTAACAACTTTTTGAATCAGTTACCTAAAAAACAAAAACATTTCCGAAACAGGAGACAGATAAAAGAAAACAGGGAGGGGCTTTTATCACAAGGCATTGTTCTGAATCTGAAATTCTTAAGATAAGAAATGATACGTACACTTATCGGCTGACTTTTTGGCACATCATAGACACCTTCTTTCTTATGGCTGGTAGGGACCTAGAATTAAGTTAGATATGTTTCTGGTAAATATGGGATGCCAATGTATCACAATCACACACAGAGCAGACATGAGACAGGACAAATGCATGCTGGACACAGATCGTTAGCTATGCAGTGTGCGCTAAACCAAGAGGAAGTGCCAGTTACCTATCAGAATTCAGGAAAATAGCATAAACAAGTACGGAATGACCCATCTGATTCCATCATCTGAAAATGATCAGCGCCACAGGTAGAGTCAGGTGTGCTCAGTCACCCATTGCCTTTTATTTTCTAGGACTGAGCCAAAAGTCAGGATTATGATTCTGCCAGTACTGTGGGATGTTGGGTGTGGTTCTGCTGAACTCTAAATGTGTTTATAACTAAAAACTCAGTCCATTCCAGTAAGACCCTTCCTTCTTAGCTTTACATAGCCAGTGGAAGAGGCATAACTTCTACCCAAGAGGCTCTAGTGTGCAATTAGTAGGTACAAATGTACTGTCAAAATTATTCTGAGTATTTTATTGCTTACTGGTGGCTTAAAGGGCATTTTGTTAATAAGATGAGGATCATCACCTAGGAGAAAACTTAGGAGAAAAAGTGAATTGGATCAGACCCATTTATGTATAAATATCTGCAGAGGATGCCTGTCTGGTACCAAACCCTAATTGTGACCTGTCCCCCATGTCGAATGCTAGCCTCCGCCTTTTACATTATGCCTTAATTAACTAATCTCTGGATAAAAAATGAACCCTTAACGTGATCCCGTTACTCTATTCAATAAACCTAATTTAAGAAATCAAGGCTAGCCACCTAGCCTGCCCCTTTCCCTGAATCTCCCAAAATTCTCCACAGTATAGGTAAAAGGGAAGCATATAAGCATAATGGGTGCTTAGGGAGTTCTTTCATCAAGAAGGTGAAAACAATCAAAATCTGCTACAACTGTACAATTGTATCAGAAGCAACATGGTGTTGATGTAAAAGATGTATAAATGCAAGTCTGCCTAGCCCTAAAAACGTCTATATTGCCTCACAGCAGCCAATCAGATTGAATATTACTACCACTGTTACTTCCCATTCCAGGCTGATAATGTAGAGCTATGCTATGGGGCATTGTAGAGGTTTCTAGTGAAGAACATCGATTAAAAGAGGCCATGTTGCAAAGAGAGAAGAAAGCACAATGGAATACAATGGAAACCATAGCAACAGCACAAAGCAGAATGGAACTGAAAAGAAAACTAAAACCACACATGCCCTAATTCCGCCTCTCAGCTCTATATCAATTTTCTGGAACCAAAGGAAAACAACAATAATTTTCTGCTAGAAGATAACTTTTCAAATTGAAATTACTTTTTTGCACTCTGCAATTGAAAAAGTACCAAAAAGTAGCTGAAAAAAAGTACTGGCAAAATTATTCGGAGTATTTTCTTGATTGTTGGGGGCTTAAAAGACATTTTATTGTTAACAGCCCTTACTCAGTTCACCTTTTCTCCTGTTTTCTCCTAGGTCAGGGTTTCTCAAACCTGTCCTCGCGACTCCCCAACAGTGCATGTTTTGCAGACAACCTCCCCTATGCACAGGCGGGGTAATTAGTGTCTCAGCTAGTTGGATTCCATGTAGATGAGACACTAGTTACCACATCACTGCGTGGGAGAGGTTGCCTGCAAAACATGCACCATTGGGGAGCCACGAGGACAGGTTTGAGAAACACTGTCCTAGGTGATATATTCATTCCTTATCAATAAAATGTCTTTTCGGCTACCAGCAAGCAAGAAAATACTCAGAATAATTTTGACAGTACTTTTCTCCCATTTTTTTGTACTTTTTCAATTGAAGTGTGCTCAAAACATATTTAAAAAAAAAAGAAATGTATGTCCTAGGAGAAAACTTAGGAGAAAGAGTGAATTGAATTAGGACCCATGGTCCGTATGCAATTAGCTTTTTCTCCTGAGTTTTCTCCTAGGAGCTATTTTTTCAACTTGTTTTTATAACTTTTACAACTAGTTTAAATAACTTTTTAGCACTCTTCAATTGAAAAAGTACCAAAAAGTAGATGTATTTTGAGTATTTTCTTGTTTGTTGGTGGCTTAATGGCATTTTATTGACAAGGGCCCATATGCAATTAACTTTTTCTCCTTAGTTTTCTCCAAGTTGATATTTTCCCACCTTGTTATAAAATGCCTTTTAAACCACCAGCAAGCAAGAAAGTGCTAAAAATTATTTTGATTGTACTTTTTCACCTACTTTTACATACTTTTCCAACTGCATAAAGCATAAAAGATATTATAAAGAGAAGATAAAAAATTATCTCGTAGGTGAAAACACAAGAGAAAAAGATAATTGCATATGGGCCACATACAACTTCAATTTAGTAATATTCATGGGGCCATATGCAATTCACTTTTTCTCCTAAGTTTTCTCCTAGGAGATAATTTTTTATATTTGATTTAAAACAACATTTTATCACTTTGCAATGGAAAAAGTACCAAAAAGTAGGTGAAAAAGTCAAAATTATTTTGAGTATTTGTTTGCTTGCTTGTGGTTTAACCACTTCCCTTCCACCGGGACGAGTAACTACGCCCCTGCAATAATAATAGTTACCTTGTATTTCCCTCTTTAAATTAATCCCTGACCCACACTCCCCCATAGCTGGCAAACATTTTTTTTGGGGGGGGGGTAAAATTATAAAAAAACAAACAAAAAAAACCCATAAATAAACATAAATGAACTTTGTTAATATGTACGTCAATAGGGCATATTACTATAACTTTATAAATTATGGGCTTGTAATCAGGGATGGACGGAAAATTGAAAAAATGCACCTTTATTTCCAAATGAAATATTGGTGCCATACATTGTACTAGAGAAACATTTTAAATGTTGCAATAAGCGGGACAAATGGGTAAATAAAATATGTCAGTTTTAATTCCGGTAGCATGTATTATTTTAAAACTATAATGGCCGCAAACTGAGAAATAATGAATTTTTTCAATTTTTTTCTTCTTTTTCCTGATAAAACATTTTTAAAGTAAAATAATTCTTAGCAAAAAGTACCCCCACCAAAGAAAGTCTAATTGGTGGCAAAAAATACAAGATATAGATTGTTTCGTTATGATATGTAGTAATAAAGTTATAAGCGAATGAATGCAAGGAGCGCTGACAGGTGAAAATTGCTCTGGTTTTTTAAGGGGAAAAACCCTTCAAGGTGAAGTGGTTAAAGGGCATTTTTCTCCTAGGTGATATATTCACATGATAAATACAATGGCCCATATGCAATAATTTTTTTCACCTGAGTTATCTCCTAGGAGACAATTTTCATCTTCTCTTCAAACTAAATTTTCAGCATTTTACAATTGAAATAGTACCCAAAAGTTGTGAAAAAGAAGTATCAAATTTAATTTGAGTATTTTTTTTGCTTGCTGGTGGCTAAACAAGCATTTATGAAAAGTTGTGAATATATCACATAGGAGTTAACTCAGGTGATAAAGTAAATTGCATATGGGCCAATGGGTCTGATCCAATCAAATTTTTCTCCTACATTTTCTCATTGGTGACAATTTCACACCTTATAAATAAAATGCCTTTTTAGACACCACCAAGCCAGAAAAAAAAAAGATAATGTTGATAGTACTTTTCCACTTACTTTTTGGTACTTTTTCAATTGCAGAGTGCTGAAAAGTTATTTAAAACAGAAGATGAAAAAATATCTCCTAGAAGAAAAAGTGAATTGGATCGGGCCCGATGCCTTTTAGGCTGTCAGCAACCTTAAAATAACCAGAGTGCAAATCTTATTTTAAACTGAAGATGAGAAATTATCTACAAGGAGAAAACATAGGAGAAATAGTGAATTGGATTGAGCACTTTTTGTCTATTTTAGAATTGTATTTTGGACTAATTCTTTTGCAAAATAAGCAGTCTGTCTCCGGTAGTGTGGCTAGTAAAGCACTGGTGGGCAGCAGACATATTCCATAAGGGTCATGAGGCACAATGTGTGACATTTTTCTCTGGTCCAACTGGGTGTCGCTGATTTTGTAATACAACCACGGTAGAGAACAAACTTATGCAATTCTGTTTCTGAAAATTCTATTTAAAAAGCTCAGCAGAGGGCCAGTAGCCACCAGCTTGTCAGATGACGGAGGGAGATCTTGGCATATGAGATTATTCTAATTCATATGTTCGTTCGTAAGAATTTATTCAGTTATAGTACATTTATAAACACAGGCTTTTATTATTAAAAGGGTACTTCACTATAGGGTGCTCCTTTCACTGTGTTTAGTGTTTAAAAAGTATAGAGGCAAAAAGGCACTTGTTCCTGTCATCCATGCCACTCGGCACAACTTATAATTGCTGGGTAAGCAGGGTCGACTTTTTAGAAAATCAATTTTATAGGAAGAGCAATTACTTCTCAGATTGATTTTAAATGCAAATGCACTTCAATGTTAAAGATAAGAATGCATAAAAATCGCAATTCTGATCCCAACGAAATGCGATTTCTCTGCATTCTTTATTTTCTCCCAGAATTCCTCTGCCTGTTTATCTCTCTTCCTGTTTACCTCCTGGAGAAGAACAATAGCGTGGTTCACAACAGAGAACCTGAGAACTAAAATCTAGACCCTTACTATAACTACAACTATAACTTCAATCAATCTCCTTACTATAACAACCCGCAAGCGTAATATGACTCTTTCTCTTTATATATGAAAAGAGGAAGGCTTAAAGTTTTATACAACCAATGATTTCACTTCCCATGATTACCTTCTTAACCAATACAGTCATATATATCTGTTTAGTCAATTAGAGCATGTAAGCACAACAATCGTTCCATTTTCACAAACCTACACAAGAAATTTCAACCAATTAGATACAAAGCCAGTGAAAAACGCAAGTCGTAAAATGCAAACTCAAAATGCGCTCACTTAAAGCCAAATTATCGAAAATATCTTATGTTTTAAGAAGGCAAACTATACTTAGCGTTGCTTTTAAGTAGGAGGGCTCTTCTATCTATTTTAGCCCTTTTACTGATATTGTCCTTGCGCACCTGCGCAATGCCCAGTATTTTGGGGTTTTATTTGTGGGGAATTTGCAATGGGAAATTGATGTTAGGCTTCCGTGGGGAGGGTTTTAAGGTGGTGGGTGTCTTTGAGGTTAGGGATGGGGGTGGGGGGTCTTGAAGGTAAGGCACAAAGGGGGAGTGGGTTAAGGTTAGGTACGGTGGGGGGAATTAGGGTTAGGCACTGACAGAGAGGTGGTTAAAGAGACTCAGAGATGACAAAGGGGCCATTTTTTTTACGTACCCGGGGCTTCCTCCAGCCTCCACGCATGGCTGTGTCTCTCGCCGTCCTCCCGCAATCCTCTGCTGAGCCTCAATAAACCCCCGCTACTCGGCTCAGTCGGGCTCAGTCTGACTGAGTGACATCAGCCAAGGTCTTCTGCGCGTGTGGAGGCACGTGGTAGGACGGGGAGGGAAGCATCTGTGCTTATGGGGCTGGAGGAAGCCCCGGGTAAGTAAAATAACGGCCCCTTTATTCATCTCTGGGTCTCTTTAAGTTTAGGCATAGGTAGAGGGAGGGTTCTATGTGAGAATAGGATTAGGTTTAGTTGTAGCAAAATATCAGTATTATTTACTGAAATGTTACTATTATAACTGCCAATTTAAAAATGTAGAATATCTGTAAATATACAGATATTTTACTTGCTGAAATTGAGTGCCCAAGTTTCCTGGCACCTCTTTTTCATGCACCCATTAGGTAGTACTGGTCCAAGTTCTATTCCATAGAGCCATATGAATCCATGCCATGCACTGATGAGGATCATAAATCTGAAACAGGCTGTAAATATGTTGAGTTGATGTGGCTCTGTAAAAGATATAGGGTAAGCTATAGGTTACAGGAAAGGGGCATTTATAAGGTTCTCTTAAGGGAAGAAAGAACAAATATCTCGGTAACATGCTGTCTTGCCACAGAGGGGTCAGAGGCATGCAGGACCATTTACGCTAATACAAAAATATTATATGTTATTTTGAAGGACTCCTGATCAAAATGCCCATTTCTGGCCCCATTTTTGCTAACCGATGAAATTACACGGTATGCTTCACAGACTTCAGATAGATATAATCTTTCATTATTTTGCTGTGAATTTGAACAGTTATTCAGTCCTTCCCCGTGTTTTTAAAATGTTCAATTGAGAGATGAAATAAAGCGCCCTGTTATTTGCATTCTTGAGCTGTTATAGCCGCGGTGCTGTTTTGCACAGCAGAGCCGTAGCTGGTGCATTATGTATGTAAAATGCTCATTCCGTCAGATAATGCTGTACGGTAACATTGTGCTGGGCCGTGTGTGACCTCTGCAATCATACGGTAATGATAATAATCATGGTAATGACCATGAGCACATCTAACCAGAGGCCTTCTTCTATTATAGGTGAGCAGGACGCTAGCGGACAAAACAGTATCAAGCAACTATTTTCCACCGTAAGAAGTTTATTGTTGTCAGAAGTCAGCAGGGGCCAAGATGTGGGTCACCAGGGGGCCTGAGCTGTAGCACCTTTGTTTCTCTTAGCGCTCTGCTTCTGGGTTCATCTCCCACCGGGGCATTAGCAGCATAGAGTTTTCAAAATCTGCCTTTTTTGTTACAGCCACAGATCAGATTGAGGCTCCTTGCACACTGCAAATCCGATTTGTAATTCCGTTTTGCAAGTTGGTTTTTCCTTGTATGCTATCAACAGAAAAATGCAGCATGCAGTAACGATTGATAATCGGAATCGTATGTAAAACAACGATTAAAAATCGGAATTGCCTGCAGTGTGCAGGGAGCCAAAGCAATTCCGATTTGCGTTTCCGATTCCGATTTGCGATTCCAATTTTCGCTGAGTGCTATCAACAGAAAAATGCAGAAAAAACGCAGCATGTAGTAATGATTAAAAATCGGAATCGCATGTAAAAAACAATCTCCTGGACACTACATGCGATTCTGATTTTTTATCTGATCCAATTTTGGTTTCTGGTTTTAAAAACGTACTGCATGCTGCTAAGATTTTTAATCGGAATCCAAAATCGGAATCGCATGTAGTGTGCAAGGGCCCTTAAAGAGAACCTGAGGCGAACCCCGGGTGAAAAATCAATTGTGCCCGAAGCTTTGAAACGTCAGTTCAGGAATAGGTGTCCACTCCCACCAAGAACTGTCCCTCTAGGGCTACAGAATCTGGCCTTAGAACCCTACGGAGGGTTCTATGTCCAGTACAATATATACCTGATCTCCCAGAATGCTCTGGGAGAAGAATTCTTCATAGCTAAACAGCCTAGGCTAGACTTCACTGGGAAGGATAAGCTACATACCAATATAAAGCAATATATACAGAATTTCCGCCGTATATGACGCACCTTTTCTACCCAAAAAATGGGGAGAAAAGTCCTGACATCTTATACGGCAATGGCAGGGAATCACCGACTTATGAACGCCCACCAATACGAACCGCCGGCAAGTCTGTGTCTCCGCTACCCCATGTGCCTCCACTACATCCCCCGTGTGTCTCCTGGCCCCTCGTGTGTGCAGTGACAGCTTACCTAATCTATGTGCCCATGGGGATTGAAGACCTCCATCTCCTCAGTGCAGCTTCCTCTAGTGAATGACTTGTATTGATTGCATCATCAGTACAAGCCGTTCACTAAAAAAAGAAGAGAGATGGAACAGCACCAATTCCCTGTGGGTGTGCGGGAACCAACCCCTTGTACCAACAGGGTGAAGATCCATCTTGTTTGGAGATAATGGTCTGCACCAAATCCGAGTATAAATCAGCTCTATTGAAGATCCATAAAATGCTGTTTAGCAGCTACAGCCCGCTGTTTCAGGTTACATGCCCTTTTACAAGCCGCTCAGCACACTACAAGGAGAAGTGCAGGGGAGACGGAAGTTTGCAATCCTTGCGGGCGCATGGAGTAGGTAAGTTGCCGCTACACACGGGGGGGGGGGGGGAGAGACACAAGCGGGAGGGAGCGGAGGCACGCGGGGGGAGGGGGTGGTTGAGGCGAATGGACAGAAGAGGACACAGGAGAACACATGAGAGAGACATGGGGGACAAAGGAGGTCACATGAAGGATACAGGAGCAGTGTTCTCCCCAGGCTCTTTTAGCTGGGTGCTCCACCCGGCTAATTTTGGTGAGCACCCGGCTGTCATCAGCTCGTCACCTCAAACCCCTCCTATGCAGTAAGCAAGTTGCACCGCCCTTGCATTTCCCATCATGCCCCACCCGGCTACTTTTTAATGCCACCCGACTGGAAAAAAATTATAAGGAGAACACTGCAGGAGGACACATTGGGATACAGCAGGACACATGAGGGATACAGGAGAACACATGGGGAGACATGGGGGGCACATGGGGACACATGGGGATACAGGAGAAAACATGGGGACACATGGGAAGACATGGGGACGCAGGAGGACACAGGACACATGAGGATATAGGAGGACACATGAGGGACAATGGAGGACATTATTTGGGAGAGAACATGTACAAGACGCTCCTGGAACATGGGCGCACCAGGTTTATACATTATATATATATATTCCCCTGTTTTTTTTGCCCTCTAAACCTGGGTGCGTCTTATATTCCGGAGCGTCTTATACAGAGGCTAATATGGTAGATATAGGACGTGTTTCTTATTCTGAAACCACAAAACTTACATAAATGAATAAAAGAGCACACAGAAAACATTTGTAACTGCAGTTAATTTTTTTTTGGAAAGGGGGGGAGGAGGGGGGAGTATGATAAAAAAAAAAGCTATAATTAGTATACCTCCAACATAGATGTGTTTCCATGCACCATAAATCCACAGAGTCTTCATAGCCTTAAAATCAGCCTAATGAATAAGCATCAAACTAATACTTGTGTAAATCATCCAGCCAGGCCATCATTAAACCCCTATTAAAATCGGGCACCTCCAGTATATATTGCTACGGATGCAATTCATTTGTTACAAGGCGCAGGTGTGCTCCTAACCAGCCGCCCTTTATTCACCCGACGCTTTGTACCTGCATCATCATGCAAATCACAAGCTGTAAAGCCAATTTTGTCATGTCAGGGAAAATATACAAGGCACAGTCTACATAATCCACATCTGTTATCCGCTAATTAGGGACGATCCGCGAGACAGATAAAAAGTACGGCTTCTCCCCAGCCAGCGCTGCTTGTCTTTGTTAAAATGTACTTATTAGGCAGGTTTGCCGAGGACAATAGTAATGACATGACAAAAATAAAATGCAGAGAACATAAACATCTCAGTGCACGAGCAATCGTCAATCTAAATACCTTTAAAAGCCTCCATATTGCATGCATTTCGCATACATTTGTTTAACTACTGTACACAATGCTACAGAGAGAGCAAAACGACAGACAAATGGTATGAATAAACATAAAGGACTCCTCTAATAAGAGGAGCACGGAGGGGATCATTGCCAGTTTCATTTAAAATTTCTATTTGTCTGGCTTTGGTGTCTATTCTCTAATTGCTGATTTTTCTTATGGAAGATGTTTTCAAACTTTGAGGCTGGTTTCACACTTCTAACCAGTGTTATAGGTGCGCTACGGTACAATGATTGCACTCTAGCGCTCACTTCCTCTGGCCAAAATAAGAATGGACTCACCCTGGTGGCCGACTCTGGTGAAAGTGCTCCGACACTCTGATACTTCCTCGCTAAGGAGGAGAAGGAAGAAGTATCGAAGTGATGGAGAGCAACTGCAGCCAGAGGCGGTGACCAGGGTGAGTAAACCCCCCCCCCCCCTGCTGTGTGCCACATCTGTTTCTGTTGTTACAGATATAGAAGGGAGTATAAAAGCTCATCCCTACCTAGCATGACAGCCAGGAAAATAGAATTTTATTTAATGGGATTAACTACGGCGCCTTCAATTCCTACAATTGTAGGTTTCCTTTAAATCAACTCTGCACACTACAGACTTGAGGGGGGCGGGGGAGCTTGTGTAAGCGAGTAAGCTAGTTGTGTAGATCTATGAAAGCAGTGATGAGATTATATCATAATACTACATAACTGTCAAGACTCTTCTTAATTGTGCATTCTGCAGATGTTCAGTGAGAGGTTTTTTTACATTTTGCAATTTATGTGCTGCTTTATAATCAATGCTATTGATCACAGAAGTGTAGCTTTTCAGTAAAGGGAAAGGAGAAAGAAGGGGTTTAGTTCTTCACTCAATATACACCTTTGGCACTTTATTTGGCTTGAGAAAGCGGGTATAGAATGAGTTGCCTGTGCTTATTAAAAGTCATATTTATATGAACGTGTCATTATTGAGGTTACCCACTTATTTTTTGCTATTTTTAGGTGGTTTTACCTCAGTTTTATTCTTTATTGGACACCTTACCCCCTTTGTGTATATCCTTCTCTGATCTGCTGTAATCAGCGACCTGTTGCTCAGCTATCAAAAGGCATACACTAGCTGATTGTAATTTGTTACCCTCCAGATAGGGCTGAACTACTGTATAGGTTCTTTCAGCAAGCAGATAGCTTTTATGTTTTGTAAATTAAACAATGGTTAATTTGCATATATTCAGCAGTGTTGCTCTGGGAGACACCTCAAGCTCACTTCAACCTGAATTATCGCAAATTCTTTCCGTTTTAGGAAAGCAAACTTTTGTTTTTATGTTTCGTAAATGAATCTGTCTTTTGTTTACCAATGGTCTGTCACTATCCCATCATCAAATCCACTGCTGCTGACCTGATAAAACTGGAATTTAGCGGGGCTATTGAGAAAAAAAAATGCACCCATGCTATTTGAAATCCTGCTTTTATTGCTAGAACTTCTTTAGACTTTTACTGATTCTTTTTTGCGATGGCTAACATGGTACAATACTTACCTTTAAAATGAGCCAACAAGGAGTTAAGCTTGAGGATGTGGATATAAATTTCTCTTGGAGAGAAAAAAAATCTTATCAATTCTGTTAAACTTCTCTATAAAGTGAACCTTAACCGAGTAAAAAAAAAAAAAAAAACAAGGTTCACTTACCACAGATGCACTGGCCCCAAAACGAAATTGGCTGGCTGCGGGGGACCGGAGGATCGTTGAGGACCAGATTGGGCACAGTACATCTGCAGGGGGCTAGTGGAAGACCCAGGTAAGCAAATTTTTTTTTTTTACTCAGTTAAGGTTCACTTTAAAATTCATGAATCCGGGGGAGAGCAGAAGCAATGGAGGGCAGCTGACCAGCTATACTGTCTGACAGCGAGAGTTCTAAAGTAGAGCCGATATTCCCATAAATGTCTGATGTGCAGTAAACCTTCTTATTTACCGTATTTTTCGGACTATAAGACGCACCGGACTATAAGACGCACCTAGGTTTAGAGGACAAAAATTAAGGGAAAAAAAATTATATTGAACCTGGTGCATCCATAGTGCCGTTGTGTCTTATATACCTTTCCTCCCACAATGATTGTTCCTCTTGTGCCTTTCTGATACCTCTTGTGTCCCCCTGTGTCCTCCTTTATTCTCTGTCCTGTGTCCTTTGTCCCCCTGTGTCCTTTGTCCCCCTGTGTCCTTTGTCCTCCTGTGTGCTCTATGCCCATGTGTCCTCATGTCCTCTTTGCCTCTATGTAGCCCTGTGTCCTCTGTCCCCATGTCTCTTATCCTCCTGTGTCCTCTATAACCCTGTGTCATCCTGCCCTCCAGTATCCCTGTGTCTTGTGGAGTGCCTGTCCCCCTGTTCCCTCTAGTGTCAGCTGTGCCACCTCCTTTGTCTTCTGCAGTGTTGATACCCCCGCACCCTCAGTTCTCTCCAATGTCGCTGTTCCCCGCCCCTCTAGAGAGTGGCCACCATCCTGTCCCCTCCGG